>NC_089839.1:18001161-18114316 GCF_035609145.1 Eleutherodactylus coqui | reverse complement strand
TAGGAGGCAGTATTATAGTAGTTATATTCTTGTGCATAGAGAGCAGTATTATAGTAGTTATATTCTTGTACATAGGGGGCAGTATTATAGTAGTTATATTCTTGTACATAGGAGCAGTATTATAGTAGTTATATTCTTGTACATTAGGGGGCAGTATTATAGCAGGTACATTCCTGTCCATAGGGGGCAGTATTATAGTAGTTATATTCTAGTACATAGGGGACAGTATTATAGTAGTTATATTCTTGTGCATAGAGAGCAGTATTATAGTAGTTATATTCTTGTACATAGGGGGCAGTATTATAGTAGTTATATTCTTGTGCATAGAGAGCAGTATTATAGTAGTTATATTCTTGTACATAGGGGGCAGTATTATAGTAGTTATATTCTAGTACATAGGAGCAGTATTATAGTAGTTATATTCTTGTACACAGGAGGCAGTATTATAGTAGTTATATTCTTGTACACAGGAGGCAGTATTATAGTAGTTATATTCTTGTACACAGGGGGCAGTATTATAGTAGTTATAGTCTTGTCCATAGGGGGCAGTATTATAGTAGTTATATTCTTGTACATAGGGAGCAGTATTATAGTAGTTATAGTCTTGTACATAGGGGGCAGTATTATAGTAGTTATATTCTTGTCCATGGGCAGTATTATAGTAGTTATATTCTTGTACATAGGGGGCAGCATTATAGTAGTTATATTCTTGTACATAGGGGCAGTATTATAGAAGTTATATTCTTGTACATAGGGGGCAGTATTATAGTAGTTATATTCTTGTACATAGGGGGCAGTATTATAGTAGTTATATTCTTGTACATAGGAGGCAGTATTATAGTAGTTATATTCTTGTACACAGGAGGCAGTATTATAGTAGTTATATTCTTGTACACAGGAGGCAGTATTATAGTAGTTATATTCTTGTACACAGGGGGCAGTATTATAGTAGTTATATTCTTGTACACAGGGGGCAGTATTATAGTAGTTATAGTCTTGTCCATAGGGGGCAGTATTATAGTAGTTATATTCTTGTACATAGGGAGCAGTATTATAGTAGTTATAGTCTTGTACACAGGGGGCAGTATTATAGTAGTTATATTCTTGTACACAGGGGGCAGTATTATAGTAGTTATATTCTTGTACATAGGGGGCAGTATTATAGTAGTTATATTCTTGTACATAGGGGGGCAGTATTATAGTAGTTGTCGTCTTGTACATAGGGGGGCAGTATTATAGTAGTTGTCGTCTTGTACATAGGGGGGCAGTATTATAGTAGTTGTCGTCTTGTACATAGGGGGGCAGTATTATAGTAGTTGTCGTCTTGTACATAGGGGGGCAGTATTATAGTAGTTGTCGTCTTGTACATAGGGGGGCAGTATTATAGTAGTTGTCGTCTTGTACATAGGGGGGCAGTATTATAGTAGTTATATTCTTGTACATAGGGGGGCAGTATTATAGTAGTTATATTCTTGTCCACGGCGGGGGAGGGGCGCTATTGGAGCAGCTGTCGTCTTGTCCACGGCGGGGGGGGGGGCTATTGAAGCAGCTGTCTTCTTGTCCACGGCGGGGGGGGGGGGGCTATTGGAGCAGCTGTCTTCTTGTCCACGGCGGGGGGGCTATTGGAGCAGCTGTCTTCTTGTCCACGGCGGGGGGCACTATTGGAGCAGCTGTCTTTTTGTCCACGGCGGGGGGGGGGGCGCTATTGGAGCAGCTGTCTTTTTGTCCACGGCGGGGGGGGGGGGCGCTATTGGAGCAGCTGTCTTCTTGTCCACGGTGGGGGGGGGGGCGCTATTGGAGCAGCTGTCTTCTTGTCCACGGCGGGGGGGGGCGCTATTGGAGCAGCTATCTTCTTGTCCACGGTGGGGGGGGGGTGCTATTGGAGCAGCTGTCTTCTTGTCCACGGCGGGGGGGGGGGGGGCGCTATTGGAGCAGCTGTCTTCTTGTCCACGGCGGGGGGGGGGGGCGCTATTGGAGCAGCTGTCTTCTTGTCCACGGCGGGGGGGGGGGGGCGCTATTGAGCAGCTGTCTTCTTGTCCACGGCGGGGGGGGGGGGGGCGCTATTGGAGCAGCTGTCTTCTTGTCCACGGCGGGGGGGGGCGCTATTGGAGCAGCTGTCTTCTTGTCCACGGCGGGGGGGGGGGGCGCTATTGGAGCAGCTGTCTTCTTGTCCACGGCGGGGGGGGGGGCGCTATTGGAGCAGCTGTCTTCTTGTCCACGGCGGGGGGGGGGGCGCTATTGGAGCAGCTGTCTTCTTGTCCACGGCGGGGGCGCTATTGGAGCAGCTGTCTTCTTGTCCACGGCAGGGGGGGCGCTATTGGAGCAGCTGTCTTCTTGTCCACGGCGGGGGGGGCGCTATTGGAGCAGCTGTCTTCTTGTTCACGGCGGGGGGGGCGCTATTGGAGCAGCTGTCTTCTTGTCCACGGCGGGGGGGGCGCTATTGGAGCAGCTGTCTTCTTGTCCACGGCGGGGGGGGGGCGCTATTGGAGCAGCTGTCTTCTTGTCCACGGCGGGGGGGCGCTATTGGAGCAGCTGTCTTCTTGTCCACGGCGGGGGGGGGCGCTATTGGAGCAGCTGTCTTCTTGTCCACGGCGGGGGGGGGCGCTATTGGAGCAGCTGTCTTCTTGTCCACGGCGGGGCGGCGCTATTGGAGCAGCTGTCTTCTTGTCCACGGCGGGGCAGTACTGATATGAATCGTGTATTCTATGAGCGGAAGAAAAGATTGACAGGCCTCGGCTAAAAAGCTGAAGATGAGTTGCACCTTTCAGCACGACGACCCAAAGCCGACTTCCAAGTCACCAAGAGAACGGCGGAAGCAGAAGATAAGATCTGGAATGACCCAACCAGAACCCCGACCTGAATGCCATTGAGGATCTGTGGGTGACCTGAAGAGGGCGCTACACATGAGATGCCCACGCAGTCTGACAGACTTGGAGCACTTTAACAAGGAAGAGCGGGCAAATATTTCCAAGTCAAGTTGTGCCATGCCGATAGACACCGACCCAAAAAGACTGAATGCCGCCATCGTTTAGGGTGCGCATATTGATGCAATGTTCTTATTTTTTAATTTTCCACCCTAAATGATTTCAGTCGGTTTTCCGATGGATCGTACCAATACGGGTCACATTGTGGGGGAGATCAAATCTGAAACTATTCATCGTATTTTTATTTTTTTCCACCTCTCGCACTCCGCCCTCTGCGCACCGCGGTGAAATAAGTTACTTTGTGTGCGGGGGGGGGGGGGGGGGGGGGCAGTACTATATTTTGTGAGCAATATGTCTGCTCTACATCGCCTGAGTTAAAAGGACGTATTGTGGAGATGTCCGGCTCTGATCCTCTGCCGGTATGTTGGGACGTTCCCCTCGGCGGCAGCCAAACGTTTCTTGGAGTTTCACCAAGTGGATGTATCCTCACTGAAGGGCCCTGGCACTGAAAGGGTGTTCCGCCCCGAAAGAGGGGGCGATTGGTTTTACAAACTGCTTTCAGGAGAATCTTATTGGCTTATGTAGCGATGCAAAAAGGGGGAAAACCCCTGCCGTTGAAGGGGTTAATAGACGGACGAGCCGTGATGCATTATAATGTCCTCTGTTTCCGGGGTCTCACATGAGTTGTGTCTCTGGGCTGATATCCGCCCTGTAGCTGCAGATAACCTCTTATCTCCAACCGCTCTGAGGACATAGCAGATCTGGCAGAACGGTCTTGTTGCCCCGAGCAACCAATCGCCGCGCAGCTTTCACTGTACCGCAGCATTAAGGCAAATATTACTGAGGGCAACAAACTGGTGTTCTTTCTAGACAGTTCTGATAATTGAGGATTTCAGACTTATTAATTATGTGCCCCCTAATCAGTGAAACCTCTGTGGCCCCCATCACCAGCCCTGGCGCCTGTATCTCCTGCCCTGCAGCCCCTCACTCTGATACTGGGACCCTAAAATTGCCCAGGGCATGGGGCAACAGGTGAGGGCAGGAAACGTTCAGTGTAAGAGGTACAAAATGTCAGTAAGGCCATGTTTTCAGTGCGCCAGGGACGAGGCTGTTGGTATCGGTAATGATGGCACGTACGTATCATTGGCAGTGGAGAGGGACTGTTGGGGTCATTCCAGGACGGGGGGGGGGGGGGGGGGGACACACCCGACCATCGCCGATATTTATTTATTCTTTCCAACTAAATTTTTAACCCTTGTGCAATACTAAGTGTATATAACAATAAGGTGACCAGATTTCCCCACGGTCACAGCGGGGGGGAGGGGTGTGGTCAGGGGCGGGGCTTACCGCCATGTGTTGCCTCTGTCGTTTTATAAAAAGTACAGCGCCGGTTAAAAAAAAAAAACGGAGTAAATACCGCGGCATCTCATCCACAAAACTGTCAAAGTCCGTGCCGTTGGTGCGAATTGTGACTGAAAATTAGCCGTGTATCCACAACTGATGTCATACTATGCGGCGCTCCCCCTCACCTCCTCCTTAGGCCTTCTGCTGTCAGCGCTCCTGCCTTCTGGTTCCCACCAGCCTGCAGTGATCTCGCCTGTCCAGCAGCGCTGCACCTGATGAGGGAAACCTGCGGAGGAGGTGAGGGGGAGCGCCACATAGCATGACATCAGCGGCTTGGACATTCCGCAGCATGTCAGCAACGTGTAAATATACCGTAAGTCTGTTTGATTATACTGCCACGTGCAGAGTGGCCTCATTAGTAATAGTGTCCCCCTTAGTGGCCTCAGTAGTAATGGGGTCCCCCACAGTGGATCCCAGTAGTAATACGATTACTACTGACGCTGATATAGGGAACACTATTATTAGTTATAATGCCCCTTATATCGACCCCTGTAGTAACAGTGACAGTAGTAGGGCCCCCATGAAACATATACTTGCCCTCTTGAGTACATTGTTATATCGGTTGATGTATGGGACTGACGTTTTGAAGGGACTATAGTTGTCATCTTATAGGATTCTCAGGAAAAGGACATTACCGTTTTGGACAGAGTTCATTCTACTTCAGACGGCTTTAGTTCCAAGTCTTTCAGAACCAAGATTTTTGGCTGTAAAACGACACCAGAATCGTGTCTGTAGCGCCGATAGAACCTGAGCTACAGCTGTTTGAATTGGAGTTGGAAATACTGAATTTCCAGCTGTTTGTTCCCCTCTCCTCTGATCTATCTGTGACTCTCCTGTCCCAGGGGAGGGTGACTTGGACCTTTTGTTCATGTTATCACCCCTTCCTTATCAGTGGGAGAGCATATTTACTCTGATTATCACATTTAACCCCTTTAACTTGTATTGGAATTACTGTGTTATGGAAAATGTTACAAGTCTACGTATCCGAGATATGAATCATTAAAAATGATGGTTCTTAGTGATCTTCGGAAAATTGACCCCCTTTGTATTTCTTGACCCCGTGACCTGATGGGTCTGAAGACTAAGATTCTTATATACGTTCTGGTAATTAAAGTGGCAAACTTTTGTAAAAATCCGGGATGTTGGGGTGATTTATTCTGGAATGACCCTCCTTTGTAGTCACCCCAAGTGTTGGTGTGCTGGAGGTTGTAGTACATCCTGTGTAACCTTCTCTCATCTCCCCCAGGTGTCTGCTCCTCCTCGTTATCCTCCTGGGCGTGTCCGCTGAAGAGCCGCCCCCCGCGGCCCCCGCTCAGGACACATGGACAGAATTCTGGCTGGTGCGGTTTATCGTGAATATCGCTGGTTACGGGACCATCCTCATACCAGGCTGCCTGCTCATACAGTACCTCAAACGGCGCAACTACCTGGAGACGGGTAAGTAGTGTAGGAGCCACGTATGATTTGGGTATCCTTTCACACTTGTCATGTGCTGGTGCATACCTGCGCCCATCGTCTTGTCGTGCCAATGTGCCGCGGCGCCCGTTGTCTCATGTTGCATGCCTCATATGCAGCGCCATTGCTCTCAGCACGTTTTCTCGTACAAGCGTGTATATATGGTGCCTGCAGACTCCTCATATCTCTGGTGATGTCACCGATGGAGAAGCTGCGACCGTGATACATTAGGGCTCCAGTTTGTCGCCGCCGTTTACATATAAACTCTGTAATTTGTATATTCTTCTCCTTCTGTCGTCCCGCAGGTCGGGGGATCTGTTTCCCCTTGGTGAAGTCTTGTGTATTCGGACATGAGTCAAAGTCACTGGCAGCCGATGACCCTTCATCCAGCACCCGCGTAGATGGGGACCCCTCCACCACACAGCAAGCCTTTAAACTGCTCTTCTGTGCGGCCGGCCTCCAGGTAAAAGATGGCGCCGCTGCTCTATAACTGAGTCCGAGACAAGTTGTCATCTTGGGTAACCCATATTGAGAAATGGAGACCCGGGCAGCAAGCTATGTGTTGGGGCGCATGGGTAAAACACTGGGTGCCCAACAGCCTTCTACCCATCCGTGTGATGCTGGCTCTGGCAGGCAGAGACCGCGTATGGACAGCGAGTGTGCTGTGCATGACCACGTATATCATGCACGCTATGTTATGCAGCGTGACTGTCTTTTTTTTTTTTTTTTGCTCTGTTTCATGGCTGGGTGGCATATTAATTGCTGCCCATACACAATGTATTCCATATGGAAAGCATTGCGAATGCTGCCCATACAAAAGTATAGGGTTCTCGCTAGGTGGTACGCTGAGAAATTGAGCATGCTACGATCTTTTTTTTTTCTGCGCGAATCGACATGCAGGGTTTACGTTCTCACGGTCATACGTTGCGTGCCTAATATGCGATTAAAAACATGTCCGTGAACATGAGCCCTTACACTGATTGTAGACCTCAGTGTGAACCATCAGCTTCGTCCAGGGGCATTCTTTTGTAATTCTCAATAAACCATTATTTAATGATCATCCCTGCAGTCCTGTCTTGGGTTTGATATATCGGTTGACGTATGGGACTGACGTTTTTGATGGGACTAGAAGTCTTTCAGAACTAAGATTTTTGGCTGTAAAATGACACCAGAATCGTGTCCGTAGCGCTGATAGAACCCGAGCCACAGCCGTTTGAATTGGAGTTGGAAATACTGAATTTCCAGCTGTTTGTTTTCCTCTGTTCTGATCTATCTGTGACTCTCCTGTCCCAGGGGAGGGTAACTTGGACCTTTTGTTCATGCTATCACCCCTTCCTTATCAGTGGGAGAGCATATTTACTCTGATTATCACATTTTTTGGATGTTTTTTCCTTTCCCCATAAAAGGGGTGAGAAAATGAGCACTCCCTCTCCTAATCCCTCCTCTACGCCCCTTAACTCCACATATGCCACAGTCATTATTGACCGTAGTTATGATGCTCATAGTGCAGGGGGGTGTTTTTTATACATTCAGACAGTGTCATCAGACTAAGCTGAATGCTCTGTACGCCCTATCCCATAGAGATCAATGGGAGCCGTGTGTACAGTCTTCAGTCTGATAACACGGTCCCCATGCTGCTTGCATGATCCACACAAGTTTGAATGATTAGTTTTTACCCAAAAAAGTAAATGTTTGTTTTTTTTAATACAATGCTTTGGGGTTCTCATAGGGAAGGTATAGATATATAATGTGTGCGTAACTCTCGGTGCCTGCTCTGTCACCCCGAAAGTCACCATGTTATCAGACTGAAGGCTGTGTGCATGCGCTCCTATGGATCCCTATAGCAGTGAGCGCACACAGCCATCAGCTTTCAGTCTGATGACACGGTCTGCATGCGAGCATCGTAAGGCAGGTAGGTATAAAGAATACCTCCCTGCACTCCTGGGAACCTGCTCTATGATCAGAACTTAGTTTATGGTGCTCCTAGCCGGTGACAGGTTCCCTTTAAATATTGCAAAAATAAGAAGCAAAAACTCTCCACATAATTGGTAACGCCACGTATCTAACAATCTGCTATAAAGTATTACATCGTTCATCCAGCGCAGGAAATTCCCTTTAAAAAAAGGAATTGCAGGTAATTAAGTCATATATATATATACCTCATAACAATGCCAATAAAAACTACAAGTCCTCCTGCAAAAAACAAGCCCTCATACAGCCTTAAATGCTCTGTTCTTGGAATGTGGTGACGAACAAAAAACACTCTCTTGCACAATATAAAAGACTTTTTTGTTTTGTTTAACAAAAGTCGTAAAACATAATAAAATCTCTATAAGGCCGCCTGCACACGGGCGGAAATCCCGCCACTGAATGTTTGCATAGGAGTGCATTACAATACGCACTCCTATGCAGACGGCCGCGCGAAATCTCGTGCGGCAAACAAACCGCGGCATGTCCAAACCGGGGCACGCACTCACCCGGCCGCCAGCTCCGGTCTGCGCATGCGCCGCAGCCAGCACATGAAAGAGCCGGGGCCGCCAGGCGCAGGTAAGTACGCGCTCGTCCCTGCAGGCTCTCGGGTCGGGTCCCGCGGCGAGAATTCTCTCTGCCGGATCCGACCCGCTCGTCTGCAGGCGGCCTTAATGTGGTGTTGTCATAATTGTAATGACCCGTAGAATAAAGGTAATGTAATATTTATTGCACATGGTGTACGCCGTAAAAAAATAAATCCCCTAAAACTACGTTGAAATAGTTTTGTGTGTTTTTAATTTTCCCATAAGGCTACACAATATGGCGTAGTGAAGGCACGGGGCTGACCATGGTGGTTAAGAAAAGGGGGAGCTCCTTCTGTCAGCTCATTGGGGCTGATGCGATGCCATCAGCCAGTCGCACTCACGCTTCCTCATTGTCTTCACAGATCTCTTACCTGACCTGGGGTGTCTTACAAGAGCGAGTGATGACCCGGACTTACTCCTCCGTGGAGCCCGGAAGTCCAGGGGAGAAGTTTAGAGACTCTCAGTTCTTGGTCTTCATGAACCGTATCTTGGCTTTCACTGTGGCTGGGATTTACTGCGCTCTCACCAAGCAGCCGCGCCACGGGGCGCCCATGTACAAATACTCCTTCGCGTCTCTCTCCAACATCCTGAGCAGCTGGTGTCAGTACGAAGCGCTCAAGTTCATCAGTTTTCCCACGCAGGTCTTGGCCAAAGCTTCCAAAGTCATCCCAGTCATGTTGATGGGTAAACTGGTCTCGCACAAGAGCTACGAATACTGGGAGTACTTTACTGCTGTCCTCATATCGGTCGGGGTCAGCATGTTCTTACTGTCCAATGGGGGAGGTCACCGGGCTTCTGGGGTCACCACCTTCTCTGGCGTGATCATCTTGGCGGGATACATTGTGTTCGACAGCTTCACCTCCAACTGGCAAGACTCTCTCTTCAAGTACAAGATGTCCTCCGTGCAGATGATGTTCGGCGTCAACCTTTTCTCCTGCCTCTTCACAGTCTTCTCTCTGCTGGAACAGGGGGCTTTGCAAGATGCCATCCACTTCATGTCCCGGCACCCAGACTTCGCTTTTCACGCCGCTCTCCTGTCTGTCTGCTCGGCTTTTGGCCAACTCTTCATATTTTATACCATAAACAAGTTTGGGGCCGCCATTTTTACCATCATAATGACTCTACGCCAGGCGTTGGCCATCCTCTTGTCTTGTTTACTCTACGGCCACCCGGTCACCCCAGTGGGAGCGGTGGGAGTCGCCGTGGTGTTTCTTGCCTTATTCCTCCGTGTCTATGCGAGGGGTAGGATGAAGAAGAAGGGCAAGAAGGCGGCAGACACCCCAGTGATTGAGAAGGTCTAATCGGGCTGTGGTGATCACTGCCGTCATTGACCCATAACCCGGGGTCTTGTGTCTGAGACGGACAGACCGCTGAAATCTCCACCGCCGGAGCTTTTCTCTACATTATCTTACTGGAGAGTTGCAGTGCGTTTACTGCCGGGTGGATCTAGCCGCCGTCCAGTCTCTCTCGCTAGGATAGAAGCCAAGGACAGCCGGATGTTTGGGAAGATATTTGTGATTCCTTTCTCGTTTTTGTATTCAGGACTGGAATGTTCTCGTTATTATTAAACGGTACATTTACATTTTTTGATCATTTTGTAAAAAAAAAAAAATTGCATTGAATCTCAGAAGCATTTTTGTAAAGTAAGGGCAGGAAGAGTCCAACCGTGGAGGTCTGAATTCGGAAAGCTCTGCAAAACCACAGGGAGTAAGGGTTAAAAATATGATAATGTGCATGGCCTGAAGTAGTTGTGAGACATGCAGAAAATGCTAAATGCTCGATGTTGCCGAAAAGCTAGAAGGTAGTGACATCACTGAGAATGGAGCCTATCCATATACTAGAGAGCAGCAGTGACATCACTGAGAATGGAGCCTATCCATATACTAGAGAGCAGCAGTGACATCACTGAGAATGGAGCCTATCCATATACTAGAGAGCAGCAGTGACATCACTGAGAATGGAGCCTATCCATATACTAGAGAGCATCAGCGACCGGTGATAATGCAGCCTATCCATCTCTAAAGAGCAGCGGTGACATCAGTGATAATGCAGGCTATCCATAGACTAGAGAGCAGCGGTGACATCACTGACAATGGAGCCTATCCATATACAAGAGAGCAGCGATGACCTAACTAAGAATGCAGAGTATTGCCTAGAGAGCCGCGGTAACATCAGTGATAATGCAGACTATCCATAGACTAGAGAGCAGTGATGGCATAACTAAGAATGCAGAGTATTGACTAAGAGCAGCGGTGACATCACTGAGAATGAAGTCTATGGACTAGAGAGCAGCTGTGACATCAGTGATAATGCAGACTATCCATCACTAAAGAGCAGCGGTGACATCAGTGATAATGCAGACTATCCATAGACTAGAGAGCAGCGATGACATCACTGAGAATGGAGCCTATTGACTGGAAAGCAGCGGTAACATCACTGAGAATGCAGACTATCCATAGACTAGAGAGCAGCGGTGACCTTACTGAGAATGGAGCCTATTGACTACAGAGCAGCGGTGACATCGCTGAGAATGGAGTCTATGGACTAGAGAGCAGCGGTGACATCAGTGATAATGCAGACTATCCATAGACTAGAGCGCAGCGGTGACCTCACCGAGAATGGAGCCTATAGACTAGAGAGCAGCGGTGACCTCACTGAGACTGGAGCCTATTAACTAGAGAGCAGCGGTGACCTCAGTGATAATGCAGACTATCCATAGACTAGAGAGCAGCGGTGACATCACTGAGAATGCAGTCTATGGACTAGAGAGCAGCGGTGACATCACTGTGAGCATACTATTACGTTATTATTTCACAGGGACTGATTTATAGCATGCAGAAGAGCAGCAACGGAAATTTCCGGTCGTAATAAGGGATGTCCCGATCTTCTAGGTGACGTCACCAGACTGTCATTATAAATGTCAACACTCAAGAGTGATAGAGCCGCTCCTCAGCATTCCAGACCGGAGGAGGGGACTGTTATCTGCGTCTCCCAGCACGTGGGTGCAATATATCCTGAGGACAGCTTTCTCAGATCAGGAGACAACTATAACGTTGCCATGGCACACAAAGCAGGCAATGTGCCGCATCTCAGCGGTGACCTGCACTGGCTGTCCGTTATGACCGCACTGCAGCCGTGAGCTGCAATGGCTGTCGGTCATCTGCATTAGACAATTCGTCGCACTCTAAAAGCTGTAATTGCTGTCCATAGACCTCAAGCAATGTGCAGCACTCTAATCTGTGTCAATCATCAGCACCTGAGCATGTACAGTGGTGAGGGGTAATTACCGTCGCTCATTAGCAGCGATGTAGTGTAATGCCCATCAATCATCAGCGTCTGGGCATACACAGCACTCTAGTGAGGAGGGGTAATCACTGTCAGCCCTCAGGATCAGAATGTGTCCTGCACCCTGATGTTAATCATTGACGGTCGTTACCGCTCATCAGCAGAGAATGCACCGCACCCCACTGATGACCGCTAATGACTGTCAATCATCAGCAGACAATGTATGTAACAGGCTGCCCATAAACATCGCACAACATATAGCAGCACTCTAGTTAACAGCTGTCAGTCATCAGAAAATCAGCCGCACTCTAGTTATAGGACGTAGTTCCTGCCAATCGGCACCAGTCTACAGCACTCTAGTGATTGGCTGTCAGCCGCCCGTGTCGGGCCTGTAGGGAGCTGGAGAGTCTGGGGTGTATAAGAAGGATGGAGGCCTCTTTTACAGGAGCGCATATCGGTCGTCCGTTTTCACGCTATATATACGCTATGTTTGGGGGGGGGAAAAAATGGTGAACGGGCAGGCAAATCAAACGTTTGTGCGCCCGTTCATATGACCTGGTGAGGCCGGCGCAAATGCGCTGACTTTAGCAGGCCATCTCCCATTTCCCCTCCCTCCCCATCGCAGGCTTACCCTTTCTTCCTCCCCGCTCGATCTGTGCAATGGGAGGGGGCGGAGCTAAGCACCGATCCGCCTCGCCTCCCATTGATGGATATGGACAAGGGGCGGGGGCCGGCACTTAGCTCCTCCCATGCCCTGACCCTTGTCTATAGTCTCAATAGTAGGGAAGATCAGCTCTTAACCCCGCCCCATCCCATTGCACAGACCGAGCGGAGAGGAAGACAAGTAAGGCTGCGCGGGGGAAGGGGAGGAGAATAGAGGGAGGGAGTTTAGCAGCCACGTTGCTAAACTCTCTCCCACCTGCGGCCGCTGCCATGGGTTCCAGAACTATGTTTTTGGCCCGACGTAAAAACGCCCGGCGTTATATTGGCCGGCCGGGCGTTTTTACGTCTCACATGTACGCCCATGTGATCTGATGCATTGACATCCAATGCATCAGAGCACAGCGCATATCAGATCACAGCTTGGAAACGGCCGGCCGACCTGCGCTCGTGCGAAATAAGCCCGAGTCATATAAAAAGGTCGCCCGGTTCTGTAAACACGTATTCCTCCTTCATCTGAGATAATGGAGGGCGACTCCTCATCCTGGATTTGTAGAGTGGAGAGCAGCAATGAAGAGTCCCCCCGCTGGAGGACCCAGCTCATCCATATAGCACATGCAGCGCTGTGTAATACTTCATTTCCCCTGTGGAGGCGCTGCTACCTTATTCCCCCTCAGACTTGGAGGTTGAACACAATGTAATCGGCTGATTTGTTGCAATGATTTCTGCAACTAAAAATGAGTTTGAGTCCTGTGACTGACTTACCTCTCAACCTTCAAAAAGGGGCAATCCCTGCAATGGACTGTAGCAAACGTTAAGTGATAAGCTCCGCCTCTAACCCCACCCCTAGAGCTGTTCTGTCCTTGATGGTTGGCATTTATAATCACAGTCTGGGCTGTTGACTTCACCTAGAAGATTAGGATGACCTCCCTCATAGCAGGGTTTATTACTATTCCTGTTAAGCCCCCATGCAGTAAGAGCCCCCTTGTGTCCCAGATTTCATAGTGCCTTCTTTGTATGAAACACAGTAGTAGTGCCCTCCAAACACATCAAAGAAACTGAGAGTAATGCCCCACAGACACTAAGAATGCCTTCAGTTGTGCCCTCCTCATAGAAGTGCCCCCCCCCCCCCCCTTCATGGTAAAAATGCCCCTGTTGGTGCCTCACGGTAAGGATGCCCCAGTAGTAGTGCCTCATTAGCTCTTCTCGACTTATCATCTGTCCAGTTCCGACTGCTCACCTCAGAAGGAATGGCGATGAAGATGCACATCCTGTGCTGAGGGTGGTGGCAGGGCACTGTGTGGTGGCACATGGGATGTGGCTGGTGGGGGAACAGAACCCGGGACATCTCTGATGAGAGCCGAATTGTTTGGCGCCTTGGAACGGGGTTGTTGCAGTGGTAAATAAGTGGGGACACATTTATCTAACGGCCGATGGAGTAAGGCCTCATGTCCACGGGCATGTGGGGGCCCACCCCGGAATCCAACCCTGCCACCGACTGCACATACCCGGGTCTTCCTTTTTTCTGTACTGCGGATGGGTGTGGAAGTGCCGGTCGGCACACATAGGCGGTAGTTTTTTAAAAAAACTGCTTTCCCGCGGGTTGGTTGGCTTCCATTGACTTCAACGGAAGCCATCTACGTGGGAGCCGCACCGAAATGGAGCTTGCTATGTACCAAAATATCCGCAAAACAAATCCGCATGCTTGAATTCGGGTGAGGGCGCCCGTGCTGCCCTATGGGCGGCTTATATTGCAGATCTTCCTGTGGACATTGGGCCTAAGATGCGTCAGATGTACTAAGAGGCGACTTTTTTGCTCCACAATTCCGGCATAAACACTTTTATGAAATCCCCCCCATTCAGCTGTGCGGGACCCTCGCAGTAATGTCTGCTGCGTGTCAGTTCCAGAGCTGCAGTTCCATCATGTTTTATAGCGCAGCCACCTCCAGAGCAGCTGTTCACAAGTTTGCTACTTTGTCTTACTATACTAGTCCCAATTCTGCTGCTACAGTATTACTCTAGTCACATCCCAAGCTGCATTTACAGTTCTGCATTACATAGGACTTTATATTTCAGTCACTTAAGAATGAATGAGGGGAGGGGCAGCGGATGAGAATACCGGACATAATTCTTCTGCTTTAGTTATGTGATGGATTTATACAGGAACAGAAGAGAATCCTCCTATCTTTCAGTGACCTCTAGTGGCCACACAGCAGCAGTGCAGTCTGCTACCATTTTCCATAAGGGAAGCTTTCACCAGACATAGATTTCAATTCCTACCCCAATAACGGCCACAAATACGCCAAAAATAAAGTATGGAATGACGGTCTTAAGAAATCTCCCCATTGGACTTTTTGTCACAATACAGAGGCAGCATACAGTACAGGGTGGGCCATGGAAAAGTAGCCCGTCTCTAACAATACTGCAACTGAAAAATTACCAAATGGATTTTTTTCCCCCCCCCAAAGCTTTATTAATTTATTCATGTTACAACAGATCCTGGAAGTGGTTGTCGTTCTCTTCTAAGCACGTCTAAATATGTTGGCTGATACTGCCTGCAGCTCTTCAACGGTGAAGCTGTGGATAGTGTTTGTTAAGTTCAACGAGAGTATGCGGGTTATTGCAAGTTTTCTGTTGGCGCAGTGATTTCTCGTGAGTCAGGCGGGGTCTTCAGTAGACCGCTACCTCGTATTCTGTGAATTCACGTGACCTGATGAGACCGCGCTGCGTCCCTCATAAAGTGCGGCAATGGGTCCAAAAGTCATCTAGTGATCAGAGTCCGCCGTCCGACACGTTTAGCTTCCAGTTCCTGCGCACACGTTATTCAGCATGGTTTGGGGTTCAGAGATCGCAGCGCGCGCCGACACGTCGTTCGGATACACCGCCGCGCTGGGACCGTCTCGAGTTGATTTGCAATCGCTGCCTAATGTCACAGACGACTTCGGACTGACGGCGGCCTCGGTTTCTTCATGTTTCTGACAGTTCTGGTTTGGCGCCATTTCTGAAGCAGGCTCTGAATACAATGTTTAGCACCTGGGTACTTGTCGGCGAAGACCTCGTGCGTTTCCTTAATTAATCCGCTCCGCACATTGCCTTCCCCAATAACTTATTTGCTGTTACGGGAAGAAGACCGCAGAGCAGATTTATAAATGCGGTCTAAAAGAAAATATCTTTGTTGCCCATCGCAGCCAATCACAGCGCAGCTTTCGATCCTTCCACGGCGGAGGTAAAATGAAGGCTGCGTTGTGATTGGTTGGGATGGGCATTCTTTTTAGACTGCTGCCTGTATAACCCTCTTATGGAAGCAAGGCTATTTTTCCTTGGCCCGCCCTGTAGTTCATGCAATCCTGAAAATCCGTAAGTTCACCATCCTGTTCAGAGCAGCTCATATACCCCAGATGCTATAATGTAAACCAGGACGTGGAAGGGTTAATAACTATATCCGTAAGGTCACATGTCCATAACGCCGCGGACTCCCGTTATTAGGGACACTCTCCAACTTGGGACTTTCATGCTTAGTATTCTTAGATGTTCACTAACTATTCAGCAGCCTTGTACTTGTGTGACACCAAAGAGAAGGGTAAATCGCTTTACATAAAAGGTCACGGGGGTCGGACCGCCATTGGCTTTTAGCACCTATCCGAAGGACAGATCGTAAAAGTCTGATTGGTGGGAGTCTCACCGCTGAGAACCCCACCAATCCCGAGAACCCGTGCTGTCCTCTTCTGCGTCAATGTAGAAACCTTCTTTCCTCTAGACAGAGAGGGCGCCACCTCGTTACAATCCTGGGTCTAAATAGATGGAAGAGGTCTCTGTACTGCCCCCTGTGGTACCCTAATAGTAACAGTGACCCTATCAGAGTATGTACCGCTTTCTATCACTGAGCCAGTTACATATGCAGTGAAGACCCCCCAGCACCTGTAATCTCTGCTCATTGCGTAGCACAGCCTCATGAATTAAACAGCAGTCATGCTATACAAATAGTATAGCAGTGCCATGCCTCATTAGTTCAGTAACTAACACAATAGGTGATAAAGTGGGTTCTAGCACAACCCCTTTAACTTGCTGACCACTAAGGGGTCCAAGATCCTTCTGATTTGCTGTCCACTGGCTGTTGTCATGTGAAGCCCACCCACAGGAACAGAGACTTAACAGCAAGTGGGGTTGGTTTATGTGCTTAGACCCTGCTGCAACATCTAGTAAGTGATTTATCAACCCACAGAACAGCAGCCGTTCCAGACCCAACCACTCGTAAGGGACGGTGCCATACCTTGATTTTCTGGAGTCACTACTGCTGGTGGAGACCACTGATTGCGCTTGAAGCAAGAAGCCTGGGCACTGGCAGCAATCAGGATGTGTCCCATGGCCCGTCCCAAGTTAGATGTCTGGAATAGCAGCCTGAAGGTGGCTTCAGCCTGAGCACAGTCACTGAAAGCCTTCTGCAACAGCAAACCCACAGCCCTTAGGCTGGACAATCGTAGAAGCCAAATCCACACCTAAATGGTGCCTCTGATGGTGTAGATCTGCTGCGGGATTTAACCCTTATAGTTCAGAGGTTGCATTCTGCATCATAAACAGACACTGCCGATACAGAATGCAGTTCTTCCAAAAAGGTTACAGAAAACTCACATCATGGTGTGAAGAGTTCAGAAATCCCTCCAAATGCTGCAGAACTACCAGCAGTGGAAATATTACAGCATTTCTGTCATATGAAGGAAGCTTGAGGGCGCCAGGACCACTAGTGTAATAGCATCAATTGCTGCACCAAGACACATGTACTAGTGGCAGCCACTGTAGCACATGGAATTGCACCCTGACCCTAGTCAACCCCTTTAATATGGCCCTGGGAGGGGCTTCTGCACCATCTTTTAGGTCAAGGAATACTCCCATTCACTGACAGCAAGCAGTGACCCTGAAAACCACCAAAAGGTGTGTGGGGGTGGGAGTGAATTGACTCAAAGGCTTTTTCTTTACCACAATCCTTTCCTTTGAAACCAGGTTCAGGGCAGGCTAGGCGACCCCTGAAGCTACCCAGCTCTTCCAGTTACAGACAAGTCCAGAATGTGGGACTCATTTGGGGAAATACGACCCCCTGGGTCAGCGCAGCAGAGTCAGCAGCTTACAGAAGAGCCTGGAAGCACCAGCCAAGACCCCTACATACATGTGTAAGTCCAAGAACAGACTTGTGTACATGCAGTTCAGCCTACTCTTCGACTCGTCTAGCCAATTTTCTCCATTTCAGGGAAAACAAAATTCCTTCCTGAATCCAATCTGGCAACTGAAATAATCCCTGGATTATCGATCGTTCTGAAGTTATTACATGACATAATATTGTAACACTCAAGACCTCCAGACCCCTCTTTTACTCTTATCAAGTTTGCCATCACGTCACCAGGAGAGAGAGCTCCACAGTCTCACTGCTCTTACAGTAAAGAACCCCCTTCTGTGTTGCTGATGAAACCTTTCCTCTAGATGTGGAGAGCGCCCCCATTAGTCCTGAGTAGAACTAGATGATTTAGAGATCTCAGTACTGACCCCTGATAGATCTATACAGTTATTAGGTCTCCCCTCGGCCATCTTTTTCTAAAGTTAATAACCCCACTTTCTCCTAACCTCTCTGGGTATTGTAGTCCGCCCATTCCATTTATTGCTTTAGTTGCCTTCCTTTGTACTGGCTCCAGCTCTGATATGCCATTCTTCAGTACCGATGCCCAAAGCGGTCCACAATATTCCATGTGTGGTCTGACCAGCGAGTTGTAAAGAGTTAGAACAATGCTCTCATCATGCACCCCTAGACCTCTTGTGATGGTGACATGTTTCCCTGCCCACGGGCAGAACCTTACATTTATCAGTGTGACACCTCAATTGCCACTTCTCAGCCCTCAACTTACCAGATCCTCCTGAAAACACATGGTCGTGTTAAATTTACTAAATTTTGTAGAATCTGCAAATCTTGCCATACTATCCTACTAAAATATATATAAAATATGGCCGTTGTGGTGCCGCACTAGTAATGGTGCCCCTCCAATACTGCCCATTGTGGTACCGCACTAGTAATGGTGCCCCTCCAATACTGCCCATTGTGGTACCGCACTAGTAATGGTGCCCCTCCAATACTGCCCATTGTGGTACCGCACTAGTAATGGTGCCCCTCCAATACTGCCCATTGTGGTACCGCACTAGTAATGGTGCCCCTCCAATACTGCCCTTTGTGGTACCCCACTAGTAATGGTGCCCCTCCAATACTGCCCTTTGTGGTACCCCACTAGTAATGGTGCCCCTCCAATACTGCCCTTTGTGGTACCCCACTAGTAATGGTGCCCCTCCAATACTGCCCTTTGTGGTACCCCACTAGTAATAGTGACCCTCCAATACTGCCCTTTGTGGTACCCCACTAGTAATAGTGACCCTCCAATACTGCCCTTTGTGGTACCCCACTAGTAATGATGACCCTCCAATACTGCCCTTTGTGGTACCCCACTAGTAATGGTGCCCCTCCAATACTGCCCTTTGTGGTACCCCACTAGTAATGGTGCCCCTCCAATACTGCCCTTTGTGGTACCCCACTAGTAATGATGACCCTCCAATACTGCCCTTTGTTGTACCCCACTAGTAATGATGACCCTCCAATACTGCCCTTTGTGGTACCCCACTAGTAATGGTGCCCCTCCAATACTGCCCTTTGTTGTACCCCACTAGTAATGATGACCCTCCAATACTGCCCTTTGTGGTACCCCACTAGTAATGATGACCCTCCAATACTGGCCCGGGCACAGTTTCAACTGCTTTGGACAAGTTCCAGTCTAGAACTTACCTCCTCATAGAAGCTGATCAGGCTGGGTTGACAGGAGTGACCCCTCAAACCCATGCTGCTATGGCGTTCTCCAGCCATTCCCCTTGCGGTACCCCATGTGGCGGTATTGATCATGTGACGGCACAAACACTGTAAAAAGACTTTATTCTGCAGAACATAAATCCTGTAACAAAATAAAAAATAATCCTCACAAGACACAACTCAGAAGAGACTGCAAAGATTTATGAGCGTTCAAGACATTCCTGAGGGCGCTGCACAGGGCGAGGGGCAACACCCCTTGGGTCAGGGTAGGCAACAAGCTGACAGACAACGCAGCGTTACGAGTGCGCATCAGGCTGTCCGATTGTGGGGTGAAGCGGGTTATACTACAGTAGAGAGGAGATGATTCCCAGTGCAAGTAACCAGGGGCTCGCAGCAGCAACTTGTCTTGAAGCTTCCCCCTCCTCAAACAAGAACATGCCAGAAGGGGGTCCCCGATAGTGTACAGTCCAAGACTCCCCCCGAAGCAGGCTGCAGATACCAGGCTCGGGGAGACTGAGGAGGGGCATTAATCCACCTCTTCCATGCGAGAAGCATCCTCATCACCTTCCAGAGGAGGGATATCATCTGGGACGGGCGCTGCACACTCTTCCACCGTTGAGTCGTCATCATCGATGCCTGATAACAGAGACAATAGTTAAGAGGAGCTTAAATGGCACATGCACAACCTAGAGAATACGCTGGATGTGGTTGACTTCGGATTTCTGCCCTCGATGGTAGACACTTACCCAGGCCGAGTTTGATCATCCTGTAGATTCTATTGGAATGGGTCTGGGGGTCGTCCAGGGAGAAGCCAGAGGACATGAGCGCCGTCTCGAACAGCAGAACCACGAGGTCCTTGACAGCCTTGTCATTCTTGTCAGCGTCTGCCTTCTGCCGCAGAGTCTCCACGATGGGATGATCTGGGTTGATTTCTAGATGTTTCTTGGCCATCATGTAACCCATGGTGGAGTTATCACGCAGGGCCTGTGCCTTCATGATGCGCTCCATATTTGCCGTCCAGCCATAGGTACTGGTGACGATGCAGCATGGGGAGGATACCAGGCGGTTGGACACGGTCACCTGTTAAGAGGGACAACAGATCAGCAATGACAAAGTGTCCCGACTGAGTTACTATGGAAAACTGGATGATGCCAGCCTCAAGTCCAATCAAAGATAGACGGGGTTGTGCTGCCGTTTCTTAAGAACATCCCTGAATGCCTGCAGATCTCTCTAGGGGGCGATCTACATGCAAGCTTGCAGTCAATACAAAACCACTCTGCCTACACTTAAGGTACAGGGTGACAGATCAGAATCCCCTGTGCCAGACCAAGCCATTCCTAACCAATGGAAGTTGTGTATGCACACTGCAGAGAGGTGGGGTGCACCCTTAAGTCCCAAATCCTCCATTCTAAGGGTCCCCATGTGGCTCAGACCCTGCACCCCTACCAGCTTCCCTGCTCACCTTCTCCACCTTCTTGTCCAGTATTTCCTTCATCAGTTTGCACAGGGACTCAAACTTAGTCTTGTTCTCTTCCATCTTTTTCTTCTCTTCTTCGTCCTCTGGAAGCTCCAGACCTTCCTTGGTGACAGAAACTAGAGTCTTCCCGTCAAACTCCTTGAGTTGCTGGACGCAGTACTCATCGATGGGTTCCGTCATGTACACCACCTCGAAGCCGCGCTTCCTCACACGCTCCACAAAGGCGGAGTTGGCCACCTGCTCCTTGCTCTCCCCTACGGTTCCACAAGGACAGTCAGCGGCATGTAAACATGGAGGCCATGTCCTGTTATAACCGCAGCTGTGCCGTCACTCACCTGTGATGTAGTAAATGCTCTTCTGATTCTCCTTCATGCGGGACACGTACTCCGTCAGAGAGGCCATCTCGTCTCCGGTCTGGGAGGTGTGATACCTCAGGAGCTCCGACAGCTTCTTCCGGTTGGTGGAGTCTTCATGGATTCCAAGCTGAATATTAAAAAAAAAAAAAAAAAGTCAGTGCTTAACCCCTTACGGATGTGGTTTTTTTTTTTTTTTTAACGGACGCAATTCTGCTTGGCTCAACGGTGCCGCCACTCTGGTTAAGTCCTCACCTTCAGGTTCTTGGAGAAGGCCTCGTAGAACTTCTTGTAGTTCTCCTTGTCTTCTGCCAGCTCAGAGAAGAGTTCCAGACACTTCTTCACGATGTTCTTCCGGATAACCTTCAGGATCTTGCTCTGCTGCAGCATTTCTCTGGAGATGTTCAAGGGGAGATCCTCGGAGTCTACAACGCCCCGGATGAAGTCTGGAAGACAAAGACCTCATGAGCATCAACAAATTAAGCCCTACAGTACTGTTCCCAAACCTGTAGCTATCCAGATACTGCAAGACTACAACTATCAGCATGCCCTGATAGCCAAATGATGACCACTTCCTTGCCCACAGTTCTATATAGCCTCTGCTTCACTCAATCTTGTATACAATAGTGGAGTACAGGGCTCTTCTCCCGCCAGGAGGCACTTACTGAGGTACTCTGGGATCAGCTCGTCGCAGCTGTCCATGATGAAGACTCGCCGCACGTACAGCTTAATGTTGTTCTTTTTCTTCTTGTTCTCAAACAAGTCGAAGGGAGCGCGACGGGGGATGAAGAGAAGCGCCCGAAACTCCAGCTGACCCTCCACCGAGAAGTGCTGGAGAAGAAATCAAAACCATCACATCAGCACCGCTCATCCCACAGACAGCAGCCCCTCCCTTCTCCATCACCCGGTCTTACCTTTACGGCTAGGTGGTCCTCCCAGTCGTTGGTCAGACTCTTGTAGAACTCTCCATACTCCTCCTGGGTGATGTCATCGGGGTTGCGGGTCCAGATTGGTTTGGTTTTGTTCAGCTCCTCCTGGTCGATGTACTTCTCCTTGATCTTCTTAGTCTTTTTCTTCTTGTCTTTGCTCTCCTCCTCGTCATCAGAGCCCACGTCTTCTATTTTGGGCTTGTCCTCCTCACCTTCGTCTTTTTTCTCTTCCTCCTTCTCTTCCTCCTCAGCCTCATCGTCGCTGATCTCCTTCTCTCGCTCCTTCTCCAGCTGTGACACCAAACCAAAAAAAATGGGGTCAGTCAGCAGCAGATAAAGGCCCCCTGACAAGTGATTGAAGAGCGCCCCCTGAAGGATAATTACTCACGTAGAGGGTGATGGGGTACCCGATGAACTGGGAGTGCTTCTTCACCACCTCCTTCACCCGCTTCTCCTCCAGGTATTCAGTCTGGTCCTCCTTCAGGTGCAGGATGACTCTAGTGCCGCGTCCGATGGGCTCACCTGCGAAGCGCAGAACGCATCAGAGTGCGCCAAAGTTGGCATTGCCTCAATACACCAAACCCCCCAACTGCGCAGGATGTGGAGTCCTCAATGCCTACCCAGCCCCACCTCCCAGCCCCTTGTACTCACCATGGTCGATCTTGACGGTGAAGGACCCCCCTGCGGAGGACTCCCAGGCGTACTGCTCGTCGTCGTTGTGTTTGGTGATCACCACAACCTTCTCGGCTACCAGGTAAGCCGAGTAGAAACCAACACCGAACTGTCCGATCATGGAGATGTCCGCTCCAGCCTGAGGGGAGACGACAGCGCTCAGAGGAGCGGATCCTCACCACGTACCCCCCCCCCCCCCCTAGACTGAGTCACCACCGCGGCCACCTACCTGCAGCGCCTCCATGAAGGCCTTGGTTCCGGACTTGGCGATGGTTCCCAGGTTGTTGATGAGGTCGGCCTTGGTCATCCCGATGCCGGTGTCCTGCAGCGTCAGCGTGCGGTCATGCTTGTTGGGGGTGATGTCGATCTTCAGGTCTTTGCCGCTGTCCAGCTTGCACGGGTCCGTGAGAGACTCATAGCGGATCTTGTCGAGGGCCTGAAAACACACAAGAGGTCATCAACTGCCGCCGCGACGTACACGGCGCCGACCGCCCGGCGTAAGGCGCCACTCACATCGGAAGCGTTGGAGATCAGCTCCCGCAGGAAGATCTCCTTGTTGGAGTAGAAGGTGTTGATGATGAGAGACATGAGCTGCGCGATCTCCGCCTGGAAGGCGAACGTCTCCACCTCCTCCTCGCCATGATGGACTTCTTCTGGCATCTACAAGAGACGGGATACGGTCAACAGAGCGCAACGGGGTCCCAAGCAGCAGCACCCCAACTTATACTACGCCACAGCTACTAATGGCCGACCTGACCTCATCACATTGGCGCGGCCCCGCTCCCACCAAGGTGACCCCCACACCCCTAAAAAGTCCCCCCAAAAGCTCAGTTCAGGAAGTATGACAGCTGCAGTGACGTCACAAGATGGCGGCGTCCTCATTACAGGCTCTAACCACGTGCCCCATTCTCCGGCATCTGGAAGGTTCCAGCAGGAGGAGGAGCCAGCGCGGAGCCCCTTGTGGTACCCCGACATGAGAGAAGTAGCGGCCGCTATCCCCCCGCCTGCCGACCCTTCCCGGAGCCGCCGGTACCTTGTACTGTGCTGGAACCTGCGGGACTGACTGCAGCGGCCGAATGAAGGGGAGAAGTTCCGGCAGCCGGGAGTTTATATAGAGAGCGGGCGGAGCGCAGGGAACAGATCCTTCCGCCGCCCACGGACACGCCCACCGTGACTGCGCCATAGAAACCTCCCCTCATGCGTCACACAACTGGCCCGCAGTAGTGTGAGGAAGAAGAGCGGAATATGTATACTAACCCCTATATATATATATATATATACCCTATATACAGACAGGTCCACCCTATTCTATAAACACCCCGTATGGTGTGTCCGGCATATCATACGCCCTCACATAGTACACAAGGGGGCGACGGAAGAGGAGGCGCCACAATCTTATAACGGCTATCTAACGAAAATTTCTGTTGCCCATAGCAACCAATCACAGCGCAGCTTTCATTTTACCTCAGCAGTATAACAGCAACCAATCACAGCGCGGCTTTCATTTTACCTCAGCAGTATAACAGCAACCAATCACAGTGCAGCTTTATTTCACCTCAGCAGTATAATTGTAACCAATCACAGCGCAGCTTTATTTTACCTCAGCAGTATAATAGCGACCAATCACAGCGCAGCTTTATTTCACCTCAGCAGTATAATTGTAACCAATCACAGCGCAGCTTTATTTTACCTCAGCAGTATAAGAAACAACAGCCAATCACAGCGCAGCTTTCATTTTACCTCAGCAATATAAAAAATGGCTCTTGCCAACTTGTTTTTTTCACGCCATTGTGAGGCGTTTTTTATTCAAAAATGCCCCGCTTCCGTGAAATTGCGATTCTCCGGCAGGTGCTTCACACGTATCCGAGGAACGCAGGTGTTTCCCATTTCAATGGCAAACATCACATCGCACGGCGTGTAACGTCTTTAAGGTCCCCTTGAAAACAATGGGGGGAGGCGTTCCGATAAACACCAACAGATAGAACACGCTGCGACTTTCTTCCCTCGCGGCATCGCTCATGTGAATACGTCCATTAAATGAATGGAGTTTATATCCGTGCGAATTCTGTGCGTCTCGCCATGCACAAAATGCGGGCGAGATTCTCTTAGGTGAATGCAGCCTCAGGCTAGTATCACACAGGCGTGATATCATCGGGCTGATATGGTGCCATGTCCCCGCGGATGGGAGGCGGTTTTGTGCTTCAGGAAAAGTTGCGATCCTCCGACGCGACTTTCAGCCGCACCGCGGGATCGGCAAATGCGTCTCAGTGTTTTTAATGGGAAACTTTGCATCATACGCCGTGCGTTTTCCGGCCCTATTGAAAACAATGGGCGAGGCGTTCTGAGGGAACGCGCAAAGGTCGGACATGACACGGTTTTTCTCACACCACAATGCAACGCGGGGAAAAAACGCTCGTGAATAGGCGCCCGTATAATAATGGGGGTCATAGTCATGCAAGATTTGTGCGTCTCGCAACCCATACCGGTCTGCTGCTCCCGGGTGGAGCGTCACTTTAAGGCTGGGGTCACATGAGACGGAATTCTCGCGGAATAACCGCACTGAAATTCCGCAAGAATTCCGCCGGAGAAGTGCAGCTTCAAAAAGTGCGGCATTTTGCAGCGGATTTTGGAGCCGTTTCGCCGTCGGCATTCCGCTGCGGCTTTCTCTGCCCATAGAGAGGAGCGAGCCGCTGCGAATACGAAAAAACAATTGACATGCTGCGTCTTTGTTTTCCACACCGCGCGGCTTGGCTGCAGCGTGTGGACGACCACTTTGCTGGCTAACCCCAGGATTAGGAGCCGCGGGTGGAATTGCTGTGCGGACATTCCACCCCATGTGAACCCAGCCTAAATATGAATGCCCCCTCGTGTGGTGATCAATGCTGAAGAGAACTGCAGCTCTGCTATCATCCTTCAACGTAAACGCCTCGCTCGTTGCATGTACCGAGGATCACAACATTTCCGCCAACTTTAGATTTTTTTCGCCACTGTCGGTTCATGGCAACGTGTGAGTCGCAACGTAACCGCGTCCATTTATATTCTACATGGGGAAAGCAGCCATCTTTCTTTCCCATGTAGCGCATTAAGGCCGAGGTCACTGTGTAGCCCTGGGACGGTGTGATCGAGGTGCGGTTCTTGCCGCGCAGTCAAGAACCACGTAACACAAAAGGCACGCAGTTTAAGGGCCCTTTCACACGAGTGCAAGCATATTTGCGTGCATTTTTGCGGAATGAATGTTTCGTATTTGCTCGTACTGTACCTTTTGCGCGCGCAAGTCGCGCCCAATTGCCCACGTAAAAAATACCTCACCAATGCTCCCAGCCATTGAAATGGCCAAATGCTTTAATGAGTGCCAGATGTGCGCAGGAAAATTATTATTCCACACGCAACTACAGAATTCCACACGCAAAATACACGCTTGTGAATGAACCTACTGAAATCCATGGATTCTCTTTTCTGTGTGTTGTGCGCGCAAATTTTACGTGCACAAATACTCGCATAAATACACCCATCTGAAGGAGCCCTTACTGTGGAGCTCCACCTGTACTAGCTGCGGGAGCGCTACATCTGTACATATCCTTGTGGTCTGTTCAGATAGTGCGGTTCTTGTAACCATGGTGGACCAAACCATTAGACATTATACCTCTCTAGACTTGTCATGGTGGGGGAAAATAGAGGGTTCCAGATGTTAAGATGCCCCTACATGGTGGAGGTCGCTAGATGGTTGAGGCACCAAGATGGTGGAAGTCCTCAAGGTGATGAAGGTCCTTACATGGTGGAGGTTTGTAGATGATGGAAGCCTCTAGATGGTGGAGGTTCTTGGGTGATGAATGCCTTTACTAAGATAATGCGGTGTCTAAATGATTAAGGCACCTTGTTGGTTGGGGTCCCTACATGGGGGCACCTAGATGGTTGGGGTCTCTAGATGGAGGCACCTAGATGGTTGGGGTCCGTAGATGAAGGCACCTAGATGGTTGGGGTCCCTAGATAGAGGCACCTAGATGGTTGGGGTCCGTAGATGGAGGCACCTAGATGGTTGGGGTCCCTAGATGGATGCACCTAGATGGTTGTGGTCCCTAGATGGAAGCACCTAGATGGTTTGGGTCCCTAGATGGAGGCACCTAGATGGTTGGGGTCCCTAGATGGAGGCACCTAGATGGTTGAGGTCCCTAGATGGAGGCACCTAGATGGTTGGGGTCCGTAGATGGAGGCACCTAGATAGTTGGGGTCCCTAGATGGAGGCACCTAGATGCTGGAAGCCCGAGAGGGTGTAGGTCCACAGGTAGTGAAAGCTCTTAGATAGTACAGGTCACTAAATGGTGGAGGTCCCTAAATGATAAAAGCTACTAGATAATGGAGGTCTATAGCTGATGGAAGTCTCTAAATAGTGACAGCTCTTAGATGTTGGTAGTCCCTCTGAGATGGAAGCCCCTAAATTGTGGAGGCACCTAGAAGGTGGAAGTTGAAAGGTGGTGGAAGTCTTTAGATCATGGGGTGTCTAGGTAGTGGAAAAATCTAGATGGTGGAGGCCTTTAAATGGAGGTCTCTAGATGTTGAAAGCCCCGAGAAGGCTCGAGTAGTGGTCTTTAGATGATGGTGGCTCCTAAATTATAAAAAACCATAGACTGGTTCCACACTACCAAGAAACTTGTAGGAGATTTGTGCATTGAGAGAAGCACAAATACGAACCCCATTCTTTTGAATGGAGTCATATACATGAGCGATGCGGTGTGGGAAAAAATCGCTGCATGTCCTATCTTTTCGCGTTCCTTGAAACGCATCGCCCATTGTTTTCAGTGGGACAGTAAAACACATTGCACAGCATGCAATGCGAGGTTTCCCATTAAAAACAGTGGGAAACATTTGCCGATCCTCCGACGTGGCTGAAAGCTGTGCCGGAGGATCGCTACTTCACAGAAGTGATGGGAGGCGTTTTTGATAGAAAAATGCTTTGTGTCGCCTGTGAAAACACAGTTTGCCGAGCGTTATATCGGGTTGAGCTTCTCGACCCGATACTGCACTCGCCCTTGTGTAGGTAGCCTTAGACAAAGAGGTCCTTAGGTGCTGAAAACCTTGCGATGGTAGAGGTCGCTAGATGGTGGAGGCACCTAGATGCTGGAAGCCCCTGGAGGGTGTAGATCCCTAAAGGGTGAAAGGCTTTAATTGTTGGAGGTTTCTAGATGGTGGAGATACCCAGGTAGTGGAAGCCCCTAGACAGTGATAGCTCCTAGATGGTGGTAGTCTCTTTATGATGGAAAACCCTAGATGATGGATGTCCCTAGAGGATGGCGGCCTCTAGGCGGTGGAGGACCCTAGATGGTGGAGGCACCTAAATGGTGAAAGTATCATAAGGTGTAGGTCCCTAGGTGGTGAGAGTCCCGGATGGTGTAGTGTTGGTCCCTAGGTGGTGAAAGCTGCTTGACAGTTCGGCAGCACAGGGGCTAGCGCTGTTTCCTTGCAGTCCTGGGTTCAAATCCCATCACGGACAACATCTGCATGGAGTTTGTATGGTTTCCCTGTGTTTGCGTGGGTTTTCTCCGGGCACTCTGGTTTGGATGATGCAGGTTCCTAGATAGAAGAGCCACAGAATCAGTGGTGCACAAAATTATTTTGAGCCCAAGGGCCACCTTGTTATATTGCACCACTCCCAAAGGCCATAATAAAACTTAGGGGGTTATTACCATCTAAGACATTTATGGCATATCACAAGTATATGCCATAAGAGTCTGACAGCTGCATGTATCACTTTCTAGACTACCACCTATCAGAAGAATGGGGGTCCCGTACACAATCAATACTCCAGACAGAAGACAATGCAGACATGCAGTTCTATCGATTGTAGGTGATGGGTGTTGTGGTAATAGTCAAGCATTTTACAGCTCACATAGATTACAATGGAAAGTGCTGCATGCATAGATGGCAACCTCTGACTCATATACTCCTTTATGGTGTGCCAAACAGGGATCAAGAGACCCTATAGACCTCCTGCTATATGAGAAACCCAGAGATGGCTATACAAAGTACCACTAGTACTTGCCCGTCGCTGATCGGGGCACACTCCTCTTCTCATCCACATAGAACTACATGTGAGCAGCCACACAGACAGCCTTTCTGTTTCCAGAAGACCGCATGTAGCCTACGGGCTGCAGATTTTGCACCCCTGCTCTAAATGGTGGAGGTCCCTAGATTCCCGAAGCCTCTAGATGGTGGAGGTCCCTAGATGGCGGAAGTCTCTAAATGATGGAGGTTAGATTATGGAAGCCTCTAGATGGTGGAGGTCCCTAGATGGTGAAAGTCTCTAAATAGTGGAGTTCCCTAGATGGTGGAAGTTTCTAAATGATGGAGGTCCCTAGATGGTGGAAGCTTCTAGATGGTGGAGATCCCTAGATGGTGGAAGTCTCTAAATGATGGAGGTCCCTAGTTTCAGGAAGTCCCTACACTCTGAAAGCCCATAGATGGTAGGTATTCCTAGATAGTGGAAACCTTTGGATGGTGGAGATCCATAGATGATGAAAGTTCCTAGATAGCTGAAGCATCTAAATGGTGGAGATGTCTCAAGATGGTGGAGGTCCTTAAACTGTGAAAGCCTATAGCTGGTTGGTGGCTATGCCTAGATGGTGGAAGGGCCTTGGGAGTGGCAGCCCTGGGACATTAACCCCCTTTTGCTCTCCACAATCCAGCTTAGTGTAGGCTGTATAACAGCTATGGGCTCCTCTAGGTAGTGAGGGCCTGTGGATACATATAACTGACTGTACATAGACCATTGTGGTCACTAATCCCTCTGTCCCTATGTCCAAAGTACGGCAGGTGACACTGGAACGACAACTCTTCAATGGCCGTCTATACCT
Organism: Eleutherodactylus coqui; assembly: GCF_035609145.1. Taxonomy (NCBI): domain Eukaryota; kingdom Metazoa; phylum Chordata; class Amphibia; order Anura; family Eleutherodactylidae; genus Eleutherodactylus; species Eleutherodactylus coqui. The sequence goes on along the minus strand of NC_089839.1, from coordinate 18,084,919 downwards.
ATTTCATGATGTATTCAGTATATATGGCCTAAAAATAACTTACAGGAGTGCTGACTATATATACGGTATACGGGGGTATATATAATACACAGGGGCCCAGGCTGTATATACAGTATATATGGCCTAAAAATAACTTACATGAGTGCTGACTGTATATACAATATATGGGGGTACATATAATACACAGAAGCACTGTCTGTATCGTTTTAGAGCGCTATGATATTACAGGATATAGACATTAAATAACCAGCGGGGTTGTTGGTCTTGGAATCAGGTAGGAACTGTCAAACGTTGATCCAGGGATTATTTTGATCGCCATTAAGGAGTCGGGAAGGAACGTGTTCCCCAAAAATTGCCTAAATTGGCCTCTGCCTCATTGGGCTTTTTTTTCCTTCCTCTGGATCAACACGGTGGTGGAAACAAGCTGAACTAGATGGACATTATCCCCCTTCAGCCTAACATACTATGTCACTATGTATATGCAGTATATACATTTAATACATAGAAGCACTGTCTGTATATATTGTATATGGGGGAGTATATATAATACATAGAAGCACTGTCTGTATATATTGTATATGGGGGAGTATATATTACATAGAAGCACTGTCTGTATATATTGTATATGGGGGAGTATATAATACATAGAAGCACTGTCTGTATATATTGTATATGGGGGAGTATATAATACATAGAAGCACTGTCTGTATATATTGTATATGGGGGAGTATATATTACATAGAAGCACTGTCTGTATATAGGGGAGTATATATTACATAGAAGCACTGTCTGTATATATTGTATATGGGGGAGTATATAATACATAGAAGCACTGTCTGTATATATTGTATATGGGGGAGTATATATCACATAGAAGCACTGTCTGTATACAGTTTATGGGGGTATATATAATACACAGGGGCTCAGTCTGTATATACAGTGTATGTGGGAGTATATATAATACATAGGAGCGCTGACAGTATATAAGTACTATATAATATATAGGGACCATTATCTGTTTCTTCCTGTTCGCACAGTAAGGACAACATCCTACGAAAGGATGAAAAATTGTGCTTGTTTTGGGTCTATTAACAGTGATCGGTGACATTGTGGGTCCGCGGCCGGCTGTCCGGGTATGGGAGCCTAGGAAATGTTATCAGGACAGCAGAGGACCATGATAATAGAGAGCTGGCAATGATGGGGGTGGTAGTTGGGTGGTCTCCGCTCGCTCTCTGCCCTCTGCTGTCCTTAAATGAACCTCACCCTCACGGATGACATTGATCTATGTGACCCAGATAGGATGCTGGGGGTTGTGCTCCTTCACCAGGAGGGGGCAGCGGACAACTATGCAGAACACAAGGGGTAAAGTAAAGAAAGAACCGGGGACTATTTGGAGATGTGTAAGGACAAAAGCTGTGATGCGACTTTTCTTCTAGTAGCTTCTCTGTATGCTCAACCCCTACACTGACTACTCCTCCCCTCATCCTGCCCCCTACTCCTCCCAGCATCCTGCCCTGTATTTCTCCTCCCCTCATCTTGGCTCGGTCCTGACTACTGTCCCCCTCATCTAACGGCTAGATGCACACTAGACGCGAACGTAAGTTGCGCCAAAGGGGCTCGGGCGCTACTCCCACCGGACAGCGTACGGACACCGGTCTGTGTTCTCTGACGTACGCTGAGTCAGCACATGCACGCCCTTGTGTCTTGTCTGTGATACGTCCCAGTGACAATTCGTCAATATGTATGGCGTCATAGGCTATAATGGGGCTGTGTGCTGTCCGTGGATTCACAGGGGCGGCACTTGGCCCTAAATATGCCAGTGTGCAGGGGGGGCGACCTCTCTTGTCTACTACACTCCTCTATTGTTGCCCTCTGCCCTTACAAATGCAAAGAAGGTTTATTAGCAAGACCAAAGAAACAGTATTGTCAACGCAAGTGGAGAATAGTGATAGAAGGATTGGGGTGAGGGATCGGGGGATAAAGGACACAACACGCACTATACAACTGCCAACCGTACCACTAAACAACACCCAGATATGACCATCGCACCATCGCCACCATTACTCCGTAGGGACCGATTAGTATTACAGTACTGTTACTGAATAAAGCCCACCAATATTACCCGTACCACTACACAAGGCCCAAATAATACCACCGCACCGTCACCGCTACATAGGGATTGAATATTGCTGCCATACTGTAAGAACACTGTGTAAAGATTAATATTACCCCCATACAGTGTCCATAGATACCGGCCCTACACAGGTGCCCAGCAGACTGTACAAGTGATCACAGTACCGTTATACCCAGAGATCACAGCTGACGTCCATTCTGACTGACTTTTCTATCCAGCCCAGAGCACCATGATGATATCTTCCAGCCACAATCTATCTTTGGCTCTACAATTTTCCAGCCGCCAAAAAACGTTTACCAACCTACACAAACTCTTCATCCTACTGCTCCCCCTAATGCTGTGCCCGTTACTACCCCAATCAGCCCCTGTACCAGGTATGTGCTCGGTGCCCCCCAATACTATACTTAAAAATAAATAGTGCCTCAGCTATAGTTACTCAAAAAATAGTGCCACACAGACAGAACCCCTGAAAACAACAGTGCCAGATAGACTGTGCCCATATTGTACCCAGGCATCATTAGTAAAAGCGTGACCGTTTGTACCACAAACAGTAATAGCGCTCTTCCTAATAACGCACGCAATGATAGTGCCTACGTTGTGCTCCTCGCATGCTGATAATGCCCCATGTAGTAATACTACCCAGTAATAGCGCCCTCTCTTGTCCGCTAGACATTAATGACTCCGTGTGCGTTTGTACACAGCATGTTAGGCTGAAAATAGATATATGTCCATACAGTTCAGCCTATTACCCCAGAAGCAGGCGAAAAAAAACCAATGAGGTAGAAGCCAATTTTCGTCTTTTTAGGGAAGAAAACTCCTTCCTGAATCTGGTAATCAGAATAGTCCCCGGATCACCGACCGGTCTGAAGTCATCAGTGATATAACACGTAATAGTGTATCACTCAAGAAAGGCGTCCAGGCCCTTTTACCGAGTTCCCTATCACCATGTCCTCAAGCAGAGAGTTCCACAGTCTCACTGCTCTTACAGTAAAGAACCCTCTTCTATGTCGGTGTAGAAACCTTCTTTTCTCTAGACCAGGGGTGTCAAACTCATTTTCACCGAGGGCCACATCAGCCTTATAGCTGCCTTAAAGGGCCAAAATAAGACTGTGTAGTAAGGGCTTGTTCACACCGGCGTATTTCGCAGCGCATAACGTGCGTGACTTTTGCATGCGTAACATGCAGTGAATAGAACCCACTGATTTCAATGGGTTTCTGCAGGAGCGTATATATATTTACACAGGATATGTGATCACGTAAATGAAATACACCGCATGACGTATTACAACCACAATAGGCCATTGAAGTGAACGGGCCGGTGCAGGAGTCCTGCATATTCACTGCATTTTGCGCATCATTGCGCCCGTCTGCGTATTTCTATGCATGTGCAAATACACAATGTGTTCACACACGGAAAAACACGCCGGAGTGGACGAAAACGCAGGTGTGAAAGATTTTCAGTCGTGCGAGTACGCAGCATGTTAGTGTGACCGAAATGTGCTTGTGCCTGTGTTAACAAGCCGTAATGGTGGCCCCAGTAGAAAAAGTTACCCCCACAGTGGCCCCAGTAGTGTCCCTTAGAAAGGTGGCCCCAGTACTGATAGTGTCCCCCATAGTAGCTCTAGTAGTAATAAGTGACCCCCATAGTATTCTCAGTAGTAATAGCGACCTCCCTATTGGCCTAGGGCAGCATCCCTACAAGCATTCCACTCATCCAGCCTGAAGCTCCGGGGCCGCAGTGCAGAGTCTGTGACTGCTGACCTCTCCCCTCGGCGACTGCGCTGCATACAGCATGGCGCCGGCGCGGTCAGAGAGCGCTGTTGCCGGCGGACCAAACCTGCAGGATGGACAAGTGGAATGCTGCACGGCTAGTGGGCCACATAAAATGAGGCGGTGGGCCAGTATATGTTTGACGTGTACTCTAGACGTTGAAGGCGCCCCCTTGTTCCGGTTCCGGGTATAAATAGATGATGGGAGAGATCTCGGTGTTGTCCCCTGAAATATTATACATAGTTATTAGAGCGCCCCCTTGTTACAGTCCTGGGTATAATAGATGATGGGAGAGATCTCTGTCCTGACCCCTGATATATTATACATAGTTATTAGAGCCCCCCTTGTTACAGTCCTGGGTATAATAGATGATGGGAGAGATCTCTGTCCTGACCCCTGATATATTTATACATACTTATTAGAGCGCCCCCTTGTTACAGTCCTGGGTATAATAGATGATTAAGAGATCTCTGTATTGACCCCTGATATATCTATACATAGTTATTAGAGCGCCCCCTTGTTATAGTCCTGGGTATAATAGATGATGGGAGAGATCTCTGTATGGTCACCTGATATATCCATACATAGTTATTAGAGCGCCCCCTTGTTACAGTCCTGGGTATAAATATATGATGGGAGAGATCTCCGTACTAACTGCATATATATCTATACATAGTTATTAGAGCGCCCCCTTGCTACAGTCAGCCAGCCAGAAGCAACCATCACAGGAAGATTTAGGCTTGGTGAAAGAAATGAAGCCGGTGATCACCTGGTACAGTTCTGCCAAGAAAATCAGCTCAGGATAGCAAACAAATGGTTTCTACAACCCAAATGCGGACTGCCCCCGTGGACATCCCCAAATGGCCTCCACCGAAATCAGATTGATTACATCCTGTGTAATGATCGTTGGCGAAATATTCAGTCATTGCAATAAAGACATTTCCCGGCGCTGATCATGGACTCCTTGCAGCTGGGATCAAATTCCGTAGCATTAAGAAAGTCGCTCCATTGAGAAAATTCAACACCTCTAAAATCCCCCAATCATACACTATTGGAGTAGCAAACCGATTCGAACTGCTTGACACATCAGAGAAGCATCCAGAGGAACTACGGCACGATATACAGTCCACGGTTATGGAAACCACGGGTAAGCATCTCACCTATAAGAAGCAGGAAAAACAACGCTATTGGTTGTCCAAGGAAACCCTCAGAATGGCTGATAGAAGAGCAGCAAAGGCGGCCGGCAAGGAAGATGAAGTCTGGCAAGTAAATACCGATTTTCAGCGAGCGGCAAGGAAATGGACTGGAATGAGCGTTGCAAACAACTCGAAGCAGAAGCCATGAAAGGCCATATATGAGGCCTATTCTCACAGGTCAAGATGGCCCAAAAACCTTTCTTGGCATGCAACAGGACAATCAATGTGAAGGAACTGAATGACCAACAGAGTATCAAGGATAGGTGGAGGGAATACTCAGAGGAACTATGTGTCTGCAACCACATACCTTGACCATAGCATGAGGTGGAGCCTGTGGACTTGAAGCCTCCATTTAGGGTTGCCACTAGAGATGAGTGAGCATACTCGCTAAGGGCAATTACTCGAGCGAGCATTGCCCTTAGCAAGTACCTGCCCGCTCGAGAGAAAAGGTTCGGCTGCCGGCGCGGGTGACAGGTGAGTTGCGGCAGTGAGCAGGGGAAGCGGGGGAGGGGGGGGAGGGAGAGAGAGATCTCCCCTCCGTTCCTCCCCGCTCTCCCCCGCAGCTCCCTGCCCGCCGCCGGCAGCCGAACCTTTTCTCTCGAGCGGGCAGATACTTGCTAAGGGCAATGCTCGCTCGAGCAATTGCCCTTAGCGAGTATGCTCGCTCATCACTAGTTGCCACCCGATCGGTAAATCACCGGCCTGGCTGGTGTTTTTACCACCAGGCCGGTGATATTATTTTATTTACCGGCCTTATTACAGGCCAGTATTTTTGTCGAGCCCCGGGGACTGCAGCAGGCTGCGCCAAAAATACCAGCCTGTAACATAGTCTATTGCAGGCAGCCCATCATGCAGCAGACTCTCGCAGAGAGACTATGCTGTAATACTGATGACGCACCCCTGTTGGGTGGCCGCAGGAGCACGGGGAATCTCGCGCATGCGCAATGGGTTTTCAGGGACACAGCAGACAGCCTATGATGGGAGTCGGGACCCGGCAGCTTGGACAACGGGACGTGTACACAGCCGGTGATTATATGGGCCATGGCTGGGTCACTGAATCCCACCGCAGCCATAAAGATTATTGATGTGACTATTGAATTTGTGCTGTCCCTGCCCGATCCCCGACACATGGACATGCTGGACCAGAGCCTCCACTCCTTCACCACTTCCAGGCTGCGGCCTATAGTGGGGGAGGGTCTGGTCAATACGGACCCCCTGTCACTTAGCAGAGGGTGTAGGATATGTAGTATATGCTGTAATCCATATGCTGGATACACTGTGCTCTCTATGCACTTTCTCGTATTTGGCGGTTTAATATGTCTCCACACATTTTTTTTTCAGGTTGGAGCATCACGGCAATTTCTGGCGCAACGCGGACTGTGCCGCTAAAGATCACAGCGCGCCCCATGGCACACAAGTCAATGCAATCACATGGCAGCCCTTGGTTTGTCGCAATCACAAGACGTGCAAACGTACCGGAATTCTTGCCGTGATGCAACTGACCTCTGACGTGGCGAAATCAGTACTTGATAGCAGGGTTGCTGCCCTATTGGAGGTTCAGGAGTGGGGAAGGGCACCAAGGGGGGCACTATTACCACTGAAGCTACTGATGGGGAACTATCACCAACAGCCACTGGAATAATGCCGCGATGCAAGATCCTTCTCAAAATTATACAGGAAAGACCGAGACCAGTAGTCGAAGACCGGTTCTCAAAGATGGCACATTTCATGGCGTTAAAGAAGCTTCCTTCTGCGATAGAATTTTCAAAGATTTTTGTAAAAGAAATCATTCGTCTACATGGGGTTCCCGAGAACATTGCATCTGATCGCGGGGTTCAGTTTGTGGCGCAGTTTTGGTGACCCTTCTGTAGAAACCTGGGAATGTCGCTTTCCTTCTCCTCAGCGTTCCACCCGCAAACTAATGGTCAGACTGAGCGGAAGAACCAGGATTTAGTGCAATATTTACGGTTGTTTGCTAGCGAAAAGGCTCATCAGCGGGCAGAGTTCCTGCCGTTGGCAGAATTTGCACTAAACAACCGCACTTGTTCTTCCACTGGGGTGTCTCCATTCCTGTGCGTATATGGTCAGCATCCTCGCTTCCTTACAGCTATTTCTGCGCCGTCTGCCCATCCTGCAGCTGATGTCGCCACAGATACGCTGCAGGGGGTATGGAAAGAAGTACAGAAGAACCTGGAAGCAATGGGGGCTCGTATGCAGTTGTGTAGTGGGAGGAGTCTGTCAGTATCTGAACCTTACAGGTTAGGACAGAAGGTATATTTGTCTTCTAGAAATCTTAAATTGAAGGTTCCGTCTTTGAAACTGGTGCCTCGTTACGTGGGTCCCTTTGTCATCACATGTGTAGTAAATCCGCTTGTTTATGAACTTGATTTGCCAGCTACATGGACAGTTCACAGGGCTTTTCATAAGTCATTATTGAAACCTTTTGTCACTTCGGTGAGGCCCACTTCCCGTCCCCCACCACCCACCCTGGTCTGGGGTGAAGTTGAATATGAGATCCAGGAAATCCTGGATTCACATCTGTGCCGGGGAACTTTGCAATATTTGGTGACCTGGAAAGGCTTTGGTCCTGAAGATCATTCCTGGGTGGCTGCACGTGAAGTTTATGCTCCACTGTTGGTGCGGCGTTTCCACCGTCTATTTTTGGATAAGACTGGACATGGTGGCATGGTCCTGGAGGTCCCCCGTCAGAGGGGGGTAATGTTACCAAGCGGCGGTTGCTGGTCTGCCCGGGGCAGCGGTGTGCGGGGTCCCGCGGTCGGGGCATGTCCCCCCGGCAGCCGGACAACAAGCCGTGTGCCGGGGGCACGGGTGCCTGGGCGGCGTGGTGCTGGTGGCATGCGGCGCCATGCGAGCGCACACCTGTGAGTGCAGCTGCCGTGCACGAGCTCCCTTTTATTATGTTCTGTTGGGAGTTGGCTGTCTCCCTCTCTCCGCCCCTGGGCGGAGGCTTTTGTTTAAAGGTCGGGCAGAGGCTGGCAATCACTGCCAGTTATTGGTTTCCCTCAGTGTGCTAGCTAGTCTGCCTCGGTTGGTCTCCTGCTTCTGTCATCTTGTCTGCTATACTTTGCTATTATCCACCAGGTTTTTCCATCTGCCTCAGTTCTGCTTAGTATTGTTCGTGTTGGTTATTTACATCTGCTTTTTCTGTCAGTATTCTACCCTTCCATCCTGGTACGCCAGCGTCCCTTTTTCGGTCTCTAGTGAGAGCAGGGATCGCCGTCCAGTTGCCCACCTGGGGTTAGCCAGGAGTGGAGCCAAGTAGATAGGGACAGGGGTTGTGGGTGAGATCTAGGGCACCCGGGCTGGTGTATCAAGGGTAGTATACCGTAACAGGCGCTCTAATAACTATGTATAAATATCAGGGGTCAGTACAGAGATCTCTTCCATTATCTATTGAAACCCAGGACCGTAACAAGTTGGTGTTGTTAGCCGTTTAGTCATTCACGAACATTGGCAACCCTTAAGGCTCCCTCCCTCCATGTTTTTTGGTTTTGCACTGTTCTTTCAGTTGTGTGATATCTGACAGTATCAGCTATCGTGTCCTTTGGCAGACAGGTCTTCTGTCCAAGCGTTATAGAATTTTCTAGCGACTCTGTTCGCTTTACATGGCCAAAATCCGTGAGCCCGAGTCTGCTTATCTTACCCTCCAGTGATATATCGGGTCTTATACTATTCAGGACTTCTCTGTTCGTTCCTCTTGCCATCCAGGGTAGGGTTGGGACATCGACACAAAAATATCGATAGTATCGACGAACGAACTAGCTGAACGAACTATTGATTATTGTAAAATATTGGTGGAAAACTATCGCTATTTCGATATATCGATTTTTAAAATGCTGTATAAAAATAAAGCAGGTCGAGGGTTAATAAAGCAACAATCAACATAAAAATTATAGTTTTCTTTTAAAACTTTAAACTGTTGAAATTTATTATTAACTTATAACTATTAATAACAGGAAAATATATTAACCCTTTGCAATCCAATTTTGGATTCAGGGTTTCCTAGGGGGCTTTCTCTTTCTGCCATTATACAATGGCTCCACCTGCTGTCTAGAGCCAGTACTGCGGTATGGGATATGCTGGAGAGGCCCCCGACAACAGAGCGGCCAGTAATATACAGTAAGAATACCCTGCCGGACGTCTTTCGACATCAGAAGCTGTACAGCCTTCAATCAGAATGTCTTTAGACGTAAGACAGTGGATTGGAAAGGGTTAAAGTACAAATGAAAATAAAAATTACAGATAAAACACAGAATTATATTGAGGTCTATGAAAAGAAGCTTTTTATCATTGGCCCCAATAATCGTTATCTAATGAGCCAACAAACACACTGAAACAAGGTCCTGCCAGCTACAAGGAAGCCAGAAGCTGGCCGCTGGACCTGACGGGATGTGAGCATGGTCTCTGTTTATGGGGTTGCGTGCCCGGCCTCTTTTCAAGTTGCCGCTGAGGGACCAACGGTCTCCATGGCAACTTGTAAACAATGACGGGACTGGTAACGCGAACACAATTGTAATTGCGTTAGATGGGTCTCCTATTTTTTCTATGGGCACTGCGTTCGCATTAGATGCTGAACGCACAACAGGTCACGTCTGGACGCGATCTTCATGCGTTCAGCGCAGCCCTCCATCTTTCATTTAGAAAGCATTGCCCATGGCCATCACGGCAGACGCAAGCGTTCAGAGCCTGCGTCTAACGTGATGAACAAACCCATGTAGAAAAGGGTCCGAAGACCCCACCTTTCTGAGAGTCGTTTTGCCTGGAGCAAACCTGATTGGTGACAAAGAGTCACCTGACACTTTCCAAAAGTTTCTAGAACTTGTTTATAAGTTCATTAGTGCCACAAGCAAAACTACATCCTGTACACAGAGGAAAGGGCGGAATGTAAAGAAAAAATATACGGTCACCGGACCGCAAGACACGCTCCTTCTTTACAAAAATCGATATTATATCACCTTAAACTATCGATGTTACCGATATATCGGACATTACAACATCGATGAAAAGTATCGCCAAAGCATTAGCGATATATCAATATTTTGATATATCGGTTTTCGATGTCCCAACCTTAGTCCAGAGTATACGCAGCACCTTGCACAAGCGCCATGGCTGCAATGCATCAATCCTCCTTCTATCAGCTTCCCTCGCAGTCCAGCTTTCACATCCATACATAGCTATGGGTAATACAATGGTTTGCACTATTCTACATTTACTTGCTATACCAATATCCCAACTTTTCCAGATTTTGTCCATGTTTAGCATTGCGCTTACCCCCAATGCTCTACTACGTTTTATCTCTGGCATAGATTCTCCAGCCTGGTCAATTTTTGAGCCAAGGAAGATGAAGTCTCGCACGCATTCTACGGCCTTATTGTCGATTTGAATTTGCCTATTTTTTGCAGTTGTCATAATTTTAGTCTTCTTCAAATTCAGGTAGAGGCCCATTTTTTCCCTTTCAGTTTTAATCTTCCATATCAGCTGCTTCAGACCGGCTTCTGTTTTTGCAGGCAGAGTTGTTTCATCCGCATAACGGACATTGTTGATGTTTCTTCCACCTATTTTCACCCTGATTTCCAATTCGTCTAGGTCCATTTTATGCATGATCGCTTCCGCATATAGGTTAAACAAGAAGGGTTAGAGGATGCAGCCCTAGCGGACGCCTTTGCCGATCCCAAACAAATCTGTGTCCCCATACGGTGTGCCTACAGCCGCTTTTTGATTGGTATATATTGATTTCATTAGCTTGACTAGATGTGCCTATACATCAGCTCTTGTAGAGCCTGCCAGAGCTTGTTATGGTCAATGCAGTCAAAGGCCTTGATGTAGTCTGCAAAGCACATGTAGATGTTCTTTTGGTATTCTCGATCTTTTTCCACGGTCCATCGCTGGTTTGCAATATGGTGGTGGGTGCCATGTCCTTGCTGGATCTTAATAACTAGGATAGTGGTGAACTTCTGAGACTCAAGTAGATCGGTGCTAAAATCTACCAATAAATGCGCCCACAAACGAAAAAGGCACCGGTAACGGTCTCAGAGGCCCCTCCGGACGACGCCTCCAACTTTTACTGCATGCACAGACAGAGCATCCCTTAACAAAGTTGCGGATCTCCCGAGACATGCCTGGCCACCAGTAGTGTCTAGTACAAAGATCCAGAGTCCCCTGAACCCCCGGATGGCCTGCGAGAACAGATGAATGAGACTCTTCAATGACTCTGAGATGCAAGGTCTGTGGCACAAACCATCTGCCCTCCGGAACCCCCTAGGGAGCGTCCTGCTGACAATTTTGTAGAGGAGGAACGAGATCAGATTCTACAGCTGCCACCACCACCCCAGGTGCCAAGATATTCTCTAAGCCATTGTTTCACTTTCCGGCGAACCGAAACTCAGTGAGAGGGCGTCTGCCTTCACGTTCTTCTCCTCTGGAATATATGTAATGACTAGGTTAAACCTGGCGAAAAACAACGCCCACCTGGCCTGACGAGCTGTGAGTCTCTTAGCATTGGCGAGATATACTAAGTTTTTATGATCAGTATACAAGGTAATGGGATGCTTTACCCCTTAAGATGGTGACGCCACTCTCCTTGAGACCACTTAATCGCCAATAACTCACGTTTACCCACGTCGTAGTTACATTCCGCCGAACGGAACTTCCGCGAGCAGAACGCACATGGGCTATACCCAGATCTCCCGCTGACTTCCTGGGACAATACAGCTCCTGTCCCCACCTCAGATGCATCAGCCTCAATGAAGAAAGGTCGCCGCGCGTCAGTCTGTACTAGCACCGGGGCAGCAGTAAACACCCTTTTGAGACAACTAAAAGCCTCTAGGGCCTCTGGCAACCATCTTACCAAGTTGGCCCCCTTCTTGGTAAGATCGGTCAGGGGTTGAGCAGTAACAGAATAATTCTTAAGGAATCTACGGTAGAAATTTGCGAAACCTAAAAACCGCTGGAGAGCTTTCAGGTTATCTGATCTGACCCATTGGAAGATTGCTGCCACTTTATCAGACTCCATTTGAATCTCCGTGGGTGAAATCACATAACCAAGGAAAGACACTTGTTTAGTACCAAAAATGCATTTCTCCAACTTGACAAAAGTTGGTAGTCACGCAAACGGGTCAGAACCAACCTCAGGTGCCGCACATGTGAATCCCGGTCTGGGGAGTACACCAGGATGTCATTGAGATATATGACCAAGAATACCCCAGGAAGTTGTAGAAGACCACGTTCATAAAACCCTGGAACACAGCGGGGGATTACAAAGTCCAAAGGGCATGACAAGACATTCAAAATGTTCAAACGAGGTGTTGAACGAGGTCTTCCACTCATCTCCCTTTCGGATGCGAATTAAATTGTAAGCCCCCCTTAAGTCCAATTTGGAAAACCAGTGGGCCCCTATCACCTGATTCAATAAATCAGGAATCAGGGGCAAGGAGCTCTGGTTCTTCAGTGTGATTTTATTCAAAGACGGATAATCCACACAAGGCCTCAATGCCCCATCCTTCTTCTCTACAAAGAAGAGACCTGCCCCGGCAGGGGACCTGGATGGCCTGATAGGTCGTTTGGCCAGAGACTCCGAGATATAGGACTTAAGGGCTTCGTGCTCACGCCCCGACAAATTGAAAATGGCTCCCTTAGGGATGGGACTGTCGGGGATCAAATCAATACCACAGTCCCACTCCCTATGGGGAGGCAAAGTCTCAGACAGGTTCTTGGAAAATACATCATGAAAATCAGACAAATACTCAGGAATAAGTATGGCATCTGCTGAACACATGGATATAGTAGCTAAGTGACTATAACAGGACTATCCCCAATGTGTCAATTCCCGAGTGGACCAATCAAATCGGGGATTGTGCAGTGCCAACCAGGGCATACCAAGCACTACATCAACAGACATCCTTTCTATTACCAAGAACGACAGATTCTCAGAATGAAGAACACACACAGTGTACTGTAACATGGGAGTCCTCCATTGTACAACCCCTGCAGACAGAGGGGTAGAATCGATACTAGTGAAGCGTATGGGAATCTATAACGCTGAGAATTCAGTCATCAGAGGTCTGACAAAACTTAAAACTAATCAAATTGGTGGCAGACACCGAATCAATAAAAGCCTGACCAGACCGAGTGAAATTCCGGAAGCCAATATGACAAGGCACCAACAACTTAGGGAGTACCTGTGATCCTAGGCAATCCTCCCAAAAATCGCCTAGGATCTGAAGTTTTCTGCCGATTCAGACTTATGTTGTAGACGCTTCTGAGGACAGGTCGCTACACGATGTCCGGCTTTCCCACAATAGAGGCAGAGACGATGAATCATCCGTAACCGTCGCCGTTCCTCGGGACTTAGGTTATTCCCTTCCATAGGCTCGGCACCAGAAATTGGCATGGGAGAAGTGGGAGCGGGTCTGCCGGATTCCCTAGCCTTACAGGCCTGACGTTCCTCTTTTCTAGATCTCAGCCTCCTGTCAGCTTTGACCACCAACTCCATCGCATCATTGAGTGTCACGGGAGCGGGATGAGAAATGACCACATCAGACCACATCCTTGACCACATCAGAAAGACCCAACAAAAACACATTTTTAAGGGCGCAATCGTTCCAAGAGCTTTCACCTGCATACAGTCTAAATTTAGAGCAATAGTCCTCTACCCACTGCTGCCCCTGACATAGAGACATGAGATGGGATATCGCCAACCCCGCACGGTCCGGCTCATCAAAAATACCTCAAAGTTCCCGAAAAAACAAATCAACTGACTGCAGGCAAGCCGAACTCTCGGGTAAGAAGTAGGCTCATGTCTGAGGGGGGGGGGACCCCGAAGTAAGGACATAATCAATCCAACTTTCTGGGATTCTGAGCCGGAGGAGCGGGGCCACATTCGAAAATACAATCTACATGCCTGCTGAAAAACAAAAAACTTGCTCCTCTCCCCTGAAAATACCTCAGGAAGAGGACACTTGGGTTCAGGAATAGAAGGGGCGGTAGAAACATGCACTAACTCCCGCTGCTTCTGGGCCACCATACGACCTGACAGGTCTTGGATCACGACCACTAAATCTTGCAACTGACTTGCGAGAGTACTCATGGTCTCCATTGGAGAGCAATTTTAACGGCCAGCTATTATGTTACGGTATACTACCCTTAATACGCCAGCCTGGGTGCCCTAGATCTCACCCGCAACCCCTGTCCCTGCCTACTTGGCTCCACTCCTGGCTAACCCCAGGCGGGCAACTGGGCGGTGATCCCTACTCTTACTAGGGACCGAAAAAGGGACGCTGGCATAGCTGATGGAAAGGGTAGAATACTGACAGAAAAGGCAGATGTAAATAACCAACACGAACAATACTAAGCAGAACTGAGGCAGATGGAAAAACCTGACGGACAATAGCAAAGTATAGCGGACAAGATGACAGAAGCAGGAGACCAACCGAGGCAGACTAGCTAGCACACTGAGGGAAACCAATAACTGGCAGTGATTGCCAGTCTCTGCCTCTTGGCGCCCCTGTGTAAGTAACAAATATAATTCTCTAACTTCCCGATGTCGTACAAACATGAAATTTTGCAGGAACATTCTTTAGGTCCTAAATAGGAAAAGTAAAGGAGTCACAACTCGAAAATTCAATGCTAAGTGCAAAAGTATTGGCGCCCCTGTGTAATGTACCAAACCTAAATCTCTAACTTCCCAACGTCGTACACACATGAAATTTGGCAGGAGCATTCTTTAGGTCCTAAATAGGAAAAGTGAAGGAGTCACAACTTGATTATTCAATGCCAAGTGCAAAAGTACTGGCACCCCTATGTAATGTAACTTCCCAGTGTCGTGCAAACATGAAATTTGGCAAAACCATTCTTTAGGTCTTAAGTAGGAAAAGTAAAGGTGTCACAACTCGATTATTTAATGCTAAGTGCAAAAGTATTGGCAACCCTGTGTAATGTACCTAATCTAATTCTCTAACATGCCGATGTCGTACAAACATGAAATTTGGCATGAACATTTTTTAGGTCCTAAATAGGAAGAGTAAAGGGGTCACAACTCGATTATTCAATGCTAATTGCAAAAGTAAGTGCACCCCTATGTAATGTAACTTCTCGGTGTCGTACAAGTGTGAACTTTGGTGTGAGCATTCTTTAGGTCCTAAATGAGGAGAGTGGGAGGGGTGGCACATTCTGCAGAGGGACATCGGTACATGCAGCCTGAGGAGAATCTAACGCTCCTCTATGTGTATGCATATTTTATTCCTCGGTTACTCTAAAGTAGCCTTGATTTCATAAAATTTACTGTGCAAACAACCAGTAAACACCTGTATCAAATATACACGGGCGAGGCTGGGTAGATCAACTAGTATATCTATACATAGCTATTGGGTTGACCCTCAACCTGCTTTTTTTCTAAACTGAATGACCCCAAATTTGATAATCTCTCTTTGTATTGTAGTCCGCCCATTCCGTATATTACTTTAGTTTCCCGTCTGTCTACTCGCTCAAGCTCTGATATGTCCTTCTTGAGTATCGGTGCCCAAAACTGTCCGCAATATTCCATGTGTGGTCTGACCAGTGACTTGTAAAGAAGAACGATGTTCACATCATGTGCCCCCTAGACTTCTTCTGGTGCACCCTGTGATCCTATTTGCCTTGGCAGCAGCTGACTGACACTGGTTGCTCCAGTTAAGCTTACAGTTAACTAAGTGGGAAAGCACTGGGCAAAACTGACATGGAGAAGGACTTGGAATTTTAGTGTGTAATGGTGGCATGTATTTCCCTGCCCATGTGCAGAACCCTACATTTATCAGTGTTTAATCTCATTCGCCACATTTCTGCCCAAGACCCCAACTTAACCAAATCTATTTGCAGCCCCCTTGCGTCATCTCGTGTGAATATCTTTACATAGTTTTGTATCATCTGCAAATATTGATATTTTATTGTATAATCCTTCTACCAGGTCATTAATAAATAAAAGGAAGAATAGGGTCCAATACTGCCCCCCCCCCCCCGTGGTGCCCCACTAGTAACGGTGACCCCCTCCAATACTGCCCCCTGTGGTACCCCACTAGTAACAGTGGAGGGGTCACCGTTACTAGTGGGATACCACAGAGGGCAGTATTGGAGGGGTCAATAGAAGATAGACTTACCGTCCTTTTGATTCCAGTTTCACTTTTCACCCTTTGTAGAATATCGACACCTCCAAGACTGCCCCCTGTGGTACCCCACTAGTAACGGTGACCCCTCCAATACTGCCCCCTGTGGTTCCCCACTAGTAACGGTGACCCCTCCAATACTGCCCCCTGTGGTTCCCCACTAGTAACGGTGACCCCTCCAATACTGCCCCCTGTGGCTCCCCACTATTAATGGTGAGCCCCCCAGTACTGCCCGTGTGGCTCCCCACAAGTAACAGTGACCCGTACAAGAGCTCATGTCCACATCTGAATGCGCTAAACATGGTGGGTCTCCCCGCAGTGTTTTACACATTCGGCAGCCATACGCTCTGCTGGTAGAGACTGCGTTTGGTGCTGCGCATGCCCGCGAATCACACGCTTACAGACACGCACAGTGTGATTTTCTTTTTCAATTCCCCGCTCTGTTCAGAAGGGGGATGCATATGGAAACGCTGCCCATACGCAATGTATTCTGTGTGGACAGCATATCATACGGTGCCCATACAAGTGTAAAGGGTTCACGCTGCGTACGGACACAGAGAAATAGAGCATGCTGCGATTTATTTTTCTTGCGTATCAATACGCAGTGGCCGCACGCCGCTGTGCATAGATCAATGAAAGTCTATTGGACACAAGCCCTAATACTGCTCCCTGTGGCACCCCACTAGTAATGGTGACCCTTCCAATACTGGCCCCTGTGGTACCCCACTAGTAACTGTGATCAAATACTGGCCATTGTGGTACCCAACTAGTAACAGTGACCCCATCCAACACTGGCCCCTGTGGTACCCCATTAGTAACAGTGACCCAATCAGAATATGTATCATTTATAACCCCCCCTTTGCTTCCTATGGCTGAGCCACTTACTTACCCCCTTACACACATTCTCGCCCTCGGACCAAGCATTCTCATTTTATATACCAACCTTTTATGCGGCACAGTATCAAATGCTTTGAGGAGGAATCTCCAGATACAGAAGATCCAGTAACTCTCCCCATTCCAGTCTAGAACTTACCTCCTCGTAGAAGCTGATCAGATTGCTTTGACAGAAGCGATCTCTCATAAACCCATGCTGATACCGAGTTATACGGCTCTTTTCCTTGAGGTCCTCCAGGATGGCATCTCTTAGAAACCCCTCAAACATTTTACCCACAATAGAAGTCAGACTTACCGTCCTTTTGATTCCAGTTTCACTTTTCGACCCCTTTTAGAATATCGACACCACAGTGGTTATGTGCCAATCTAGTGGAATAGACCTTGTCACTATAAAGTCCTTAATTATAAGAAACAATGGTCTGTCTATCACATTACTTAATTCCCTTAGAACCTGGGGGTGTATGCCATCGGGACCCGGTGATTTGTCTATTTTAATCTCTTTAAGGCGGCTCTGCACTTCTTGGGCTAAACTTGCGTCATTTATTGGAGAGTTTACTTTATCACTCTGCATCTCATCTGACATTTCATTTTCCTTTGAGAATACACTGGAGAAAAAACTATTTAAAGGGGTTGTCCCGCGGCAGCAAGTGGGGTTATACACTTCTGTATGGCCATATTAATGCACTTTGTAATATACATCGTGCATTAAATAGGAGCCATACAGAAGTTATTCACTTACCTGCTCCGTTGCTAGCGTCCCCGTCGCCATGGTGCCGTCTAACGTCGGTGTCTTCTTGCTTTTTTAGACGCGCTTGCGCAGATCCGTCTTCTCCCTTCGGCTGGTCTTGGAAGCATCGGCGTTTTGGCTCCGCCCCCTTGTACGTGTCATCGCGTAGCTCCGCCCCATGACGTGTTTAGGTTCCAGCCTCCTGATTGGCTGGAATCGGCACGAGACGGGGGCGGAGCTACGCGATGACGCGTACAAGGGGGCGGAGCCAAAACGCCGATGCTTCCAAGACCAGCCGAAGGAAGAAGATCCATCTGCGCAAGCGCGTCTAAAAAAGCAAGAAGACACCGAAGTTAGACGGCACCATGGCGACGGGGACGCTAGCAACGGAGCAGGTAAGTGAATAACTTCTGTATGGCTCCTATTTAATGCACGATGTATATTACAAAGTGCATTAATATGGCCATACAGAAGTGTATACCCCCACTTGCTGTCGCGAGACAACCCCTTTAATAGATTTGCTTTCTCCTTATCACCTTAGAAATTTTCTCCTACATTTATTAACGGGCCAACGCTTTCAGTAATATTTGTACTATTTATATAATTGAAGAACAATTTAGGGTTAGTTTTTCTGTATTCAGCAACAAGTCTCTCCATCTCCAGTTTTGCTGCTTTTTACCCAATTTATTGTTTTCTAGTGCTTCTTCGCCGCCTTGCTTTAGTAGTTTAAATGCTTCTTTTTGCCGTTTATTGCCCCATTCTACAGCTTTATTGAGCCACATTGGTTTTTAGAACATCGTCCCAGTCAATAAGGGCGTCTCTGAGCCGGTCGAACTTTGCTTTTGTAAAGTTAAGTATTTTAGTATCTTCCCTATAAAACTCTCTTTTGAAAGACAAATGGAAATGTATTATATTATGATTACAGATGAGCGAGCATACTCGCTAAGGACAATTACTCGATTGAGCATTGCCCTTAGCGAGTACCTGCCCGCTCGGAAGAAAAGGTTCGGCTCCCGGCGGCGGGGGGAGAGCGAGGAGGAACGGAGGAGAGATCTCTCTCTCTCTCTCCCCCCCCCCTCTCACTGCTGCAACTCACCGCTCCCCCACACCGGCACCCGAACCTTTTCTTCCGAGCGGGCAGGTACTCGCTAAGGACAATGCTCAATCGAGTAATTGTCCTTAGCGAGTATGCTCGCTCATCTCTAATTATGATCATTATTTCCCAGGTGCCCCCAAACTGCACCCATTATTCTGCCAGGTCTGTTGGTTAATATTAAGTACAGAAGGGCCGTCCTGCTAGTTGGACCCTGTACAAGTTGGGTAACATAATTATCTTAAGTTACCCATCCCCCAGCTGCTCACTACCTTCTGAGGCAGAGATGATGTCACCCACAACAGGGACATGTGGCCGCTGCAGATAAACTGTTGTCACATCATCATTGTTGCAGCAGCAAGTATAAGGTAGCTGGGGACCGGGCACCGTAGGGATGAGAACGGCGGGGGATGGGGTGGGGTAAGACTTTTGTGTTTTGCCACAACTCTGAATGTGTTTAAAAAAATAATAATTCTTGCCCGGATAATGCTTATTAAACAGTTTACAAAGTCCATCAAAAGTAATCACCCAGGGCAGCAAACAATAGCTCCAAACTCTCCAAAATCAATACCTTAATTAAACAATTGTTGCACTTCCTTCCCGCAGTGCTCGCCAACCTCCACTCTTCCTATCCCTTGCAGTTATTGCTCCTCCCCTCTTCCCACCCCTTGCAGTTATTGCTCCTCCCCTCTTCCCACCCCTTGCAGTTATTGCTCCTCCCCTCATCCTGCCCCTATTAGTTCTACTACTCCCCCAGCTTCCTGTTTTCTCCTGCTGTTTCCAGTCTTCTCTTGTGCCTTCGCCTCTTCTCCCTTCACCTTTCCTCCTCTGTTGTTTCTACTCCTCAATTCCCCCCTTTCAACACCTCTCCTTCCCCCCCTTGTTATCTCCACTTGCCAGCTTAGTTCCATTGTCTTTTGAAGCCTAAGGTAGTCGGAAATCCACCTCGTCTCATTAGAGATTCATACTGCTTTGTTTGTCCCCAATGCTTTACACTGCAGCTCTGCTTATGCAGATTTTTTTTTTGATATGTATCACTGCACACCCCGGGCTATTATTGGGAGATTCTGTTTACGCTATAGTGAAAACAGGAAAAATTGCGTTCAATCTTACACAAAAAGCAAAAATAAAATGTAAAATTGTTATATTACCAATTAACTCAAATTGTTAATTCCAAAAAAATAATGTTTTTTTTCCACTGGTGAGAAACAAGATGTAAAATAAGAATATTTTACTACGAAGTACAAAACCTGCTAAATATTAATCAGAGAGAAAGTCATTGAGACCAGCAGGAAGTAAACGCCCCCTGTAAACGCTCTGCCGGCTCCGCGGGGGCGGGGTTACTGAACTATTTATACAAGGATACATAAAATAATAATAATGGCATAGGTTACACAAACAAAAGTCATAGAAAGTAGCCACCACCGCCCCGTGTCTCCTGGCACGAAGGGGGATGCAATGGGGGTGATACACTTGTAGGAGTTACTGCAGGCACAGCTCCGGGCATTGTGTGGTAGGGAAGGAAGTCTTCATCCCCTTCCAGTGAGATTTGGGTTACATCCAGCGCCTCGCTGTGCAGTTCAGGGTCCCTTAGCCAGGAAATTAAACTTTCTTTGGTACGGCAGGGACAACAGACAAAAAAAAAAGCAGCCAATGAGAGCAGCAGCGGCAGCAGCGATACGTTATATAAGGAAAACGGCTCCGCGACACGGAGAGAAGATTCTTCATGATTCACATGACGAGCACTGAATACATGCGAGGTAGCACTGGACTCCGCTAGGCTTCGGAGGGTAGAGGGCTCTTTATATCAGACCAGGATCCTCAGCAGGAAGGAAAATCCAGCTCCAAGCGCCAGACCCAGCGACAAGAAGAACGCCATGATGGCGCCAGCGGTTTCAGCCTCGTGTACATTCACCTTCCTGCAGGGACAAGAGAGGAATGTAAGAAAGCAATATGGAGGTTGGACCCCCAATATGACTGTCTGCCCCTAGGGTGGTCCTTTGGGTATGAAGCGACCTTAACCATTTCATGACCAAGGATCATTGATGCTCGTGTCCGGGTCACTTTCTGCAGTTCCAATATTCCCACTTCCAAAAGAAATGATAACTTTTTTATTTTTCCGGCGATGTATTGACACGCGCGCTTGTGTCCTGCGGGCGAGGTCTATTTCTCAAAGGCACCATATAATGTATTGGAGGCCTTTTAAAAACCGCAAAGTAAGGCGAAATGGAAAAAAACTGCAATGACAACATTTTTGGGGGGGGGGGGGGTATTTTTATGAAAATCAAGGTACAATGAAAGGCACATTTTCGGTATTCTGCGGCTCCGTACGATTACAGCAATACAAAATTTAGTTTTTTTTATGCAGCACTGCTTAAAAAAATAAAACCTTGTTTTTTGTTTTTTTTAAATTGCTTTCGGTCTCCGTCTTACTCTAGAAAAAAGAAGGCTAAGGGGCGACCAAATAACTCTGTATAAGTACATGAGGGGACGATACAAGGATCTCTCCCAGGATCTGTTTATACCCAGGACTGCAACGGTAATGAGAGGGCATCCGCTACGTCTAGAGGAAAGCAGGTTTCATCACCAACACAGAAGAGGGTTCTTTACTGTAAGAGCAGTGAGACTGTGGAACTCTCTGCCTGAGGACGTGGTGATGGCAAAATCCATAGAGGAGTTTAAAAGGGGACTTGATGTCTTTCTGGAGAGGAAGGATATTATAGGATATAAATCTTAGGTTAATTGTTAATCCGGGTATACAGGCAGGTAGGAACTATTAGGGGTTGATCCAGGGAACAGTCTGATTGCCATTAGGCCTCCTTCACACGGGCGACAACTCATCGCTGCAAGAAAATCGCAGCGATATTGCATCGCTGCACTGTGCGATATCGCTGCGATATTCTCGCAGCAATACCGCGATTTTGTAGCATCACGTGCGAGGATTTTCGGGGGGGGGGGGGGGGGGCTTGAAATATAAGCTCTACCCCGAAAATAAGCTGTAACTAAAGGAGAAAAAAAAAAAAAAGTATACATTACCTATGCCACGCTGTCCGGGGCGCAGCCGCAGCTTCTCCCCAGGTGCCGACACTGATCTTCTTCATCTTCTGGCCAGGGATTGAAAAATCCCCGGCTGCTGGAAGCGCTGGCTGTGATTGGCTGACACTTTGGCTGTGATTGGTTCAATCACTGCCATTCATCGAGCACTTGCTGTGATTGGCTAAGTGTCAGCCAATCACAGCCAGCGCTTCCAGGAGGCGGGGATTTTTGAATCCCCGGCCAGAAGAGAAGAGGAAGATCAGTGCCGGGACCTAGGGAGAAGCTGCGGCCAGGCTGACAGCTTGTCTAAGGTGATGTGTGTGTGGGGTTTTTTTTCTCCTTGCAGTTAGGGCTTAGATTATAGCTTTGACAGTAGCATTTGCTACTGTCAAAGTTGCATTGCATGCAAACCACGTTTTCGTGCGATGCAACAGACAGGAATGCTCCATAGGCTAACATGGGCTACAAAACCTCACGTGTCGCGGGCATCTCACCGGACCTGCGAGGTTTGTGTGTTGAAGGAACCCATAGAAAACCATGGGCTTCTCATACATGCGATTTGTAGCATCGTAGCAACACTACAAAATCGCGCGACTTTGTCGCCCGTGTGAAGGAGGCCTTAGGGAGTCGGGAAAGAATTTTTCCCCCAAAAGGGCTAATTGGCTCCTGCCTCTTGGGGTTTTTTGTTTTTTGTCTTCCTCTGGATCAACAACAAAGGAGGATAAACAGGCTGGACTAGATGGACATGGTCTTCATTCGGCCTTATATACTATGTTTCTATGTATGTCTTTTGGCCCCATACGTTTTTAATTTCTCCTGGGGCTGTATGAGGGCTCGTTAATTACAATGTTGCCTTTATTGTTACCCTTTTGGAGTACACATGACTTTCATCACTTCTTATTACACTTTTCCATCAGAGCTCAGCTCTGGCATTGTGCAGACTTTGGCCGGCTCACTGTGAGCAATTAATAATGTGATATTTTAATAAATTGGACTTTTACAGATTCAGGGATACCAATTTTTGCATTCTCTAAAAAAAAATAAAAAATCCCCCTTTCCCAGATGTATCATCAGAAAAATATACAAAAAGTTTTAATATTTCTTAATTTTTGTAATAAAGTATTATATATATTTTTTTTAGTCCCCATAAGGGACTTAAACTTGCGGTCCTTTGATTGCACACAGTATAATGGAATACTATGGTATTGCATTATACTAGATTTCAGCCAACCTTCCTATTAAAGTTGTGCCGCAGGTCAGAGGCATATCTCAATAGGCGGCCATCATGGCAGTCCTATGACCTTCTGAAGGCACTCGGGCTGGCATGACACCCGGATGGCACCACCACGATCCTACCACAGGGGGGCCGTTTAGGACATTTAAATTCAGTTGTCAAATTGGACGTATATACCAGATGGATGTAGCTGTATGGCTGTCGGGAAGGGGTTAATTAACATGGGAGGCAACTACATGACCCTTCCATCATGAGCCCAAGTGTCCCCTCTACCAACGAGGAGACCCTCTGGCACCAACCATGAGATGACCCTCTCCGAACCAGAAGAAAACCCCTTCCAAAAATGCATGTAACCCTCACCCTGCCACAAGGGGGCTCTCGTACATCTGTGACCATGCCCGCAGCCCGCTCTAATCCCTCCACTGTCCTCAGGGTGGCAAGGGGGCACACCGACATCCTTAGTGCATGGGTGATAGGGGTGACAGACCAGTGCGGGGAGGCGGGGTACTCACTTAGGCCCAAAGCACATGCACAGACTGGCCAGGTAGCCGTTGGAGAGGGCGAAGAGCACCATGATGCAGATATACCAGGCGTCATGAGCCAGGTAGACGGGCAGGTAATTGCGAGGTATCACGTTGCACAGCATGAAGAGGGGCAGGAACACCAGACGAGCCGCCACCATGATGGGCAGGAGACTGCTGTCCTTCCCCGGCTGCAAAAGAGACAACAGAGCAGAGGTGGCATTAGAGGGCATCCGTGTGGCCACATGGGTAAAGCATTCAGCATGTATGTGAACCGCTGTAACCTGCATACAGAAGTCTACCCTGCAACCTGCAGACTCACCAGCAGAGGGCAGCAGCCGCAAAATAGAGCATACAGAATTATCCACTAGAGGGCAGCAACACCCACAACATCTGCAGAACATTACTCTGCTCCTCTACCTCCTAACATAGGGTGCTTATACACAGGTCAGAGCATCGCTGGCCGAATGGCGGCGCAGCGAGTCGGGGGAACGCTGCGGCCCGCACGCCTCCATTCGCAGTAAGCAGGCCGTTGCTCAGAAGCGATACTGATTGATACGCGGGAATCCGAACGATAATTGTTCAGTGTAAATGCGGCTATAGTGATACAGCCTGCAGATTATTACACCACTGACCTAGAGATCTGCAGAATATCGCTCTGTCCCGCTACCTCCTAAGGCCGGCTGCACACGAATGAGCCGAATTCCGCCTGCGGGTTCCCGTAGCGGAATCCAGCTGTGACCCTGGCTGGCGACCCCGCGCACCCATCTAGAGATCTGCAGAGCATTGCAGCTCTCTCTACTTTCCAAAAAGTATACAGTGATATACCCTGCAGATTGTTACACCCATAACCTCTCTAGAACATCACCTGTCCCCTCTACCCCCTGCAGATTATCATATCACTCATCTCTGCATGACCCATCTAAAGATCTGCAGAACATTGCTCCATCAACCACCTATCACAATGATATACTCAGCACTGACTTACAGTTCTGCAGACCGTCTCCTAACAGGTACATAGTGATATATACTGCTAATTATTACTCTATAGGGATCTGCAGAACATTGCTCTGCTCCCTTAAACCTAGTGATATCCTGCAGACTATTACACCCGCCTCCATACTTACCCACATAAAGAAGGACGTGAAGCTGCGTCCAGCCCAGTCAAACAGGTTGAAAAGCAGAAAACACGACACGGGGATGAAATATTTTCCTGCAGAGATGAGAAATAACATCATGTGAAGAGGGGCCGAGTATGACGAGAGCAGATCGAGGGTCCCTGAAGGCACCATCAGGGGCTCCATGGTGGCACTGCCCTTCGTGATTGCAGCGGGTTACACTGGCCACCCACACGGCACTGTTCTAGTTCTCCTACAATACAAGTCATGGGACCCGGCATCAGGGGCCACATTTCATCTCCAGTATTAGACCCCCGTTGAATAATATGGAGATGGATGGAAAACAGATGGATGATAGCAGATGGCAATAGCTCATCCCATCTGTTCTCAACCCCGTGGGTAACTTTATGCTCCCGTTCTACTTACCCCACCCAGAGTCACCGGCAATGGTTGACTTGACGTCTGCGGTGACAGATGGGAATATCCCAATGGTGACCGTGAAGACGAGGCAGACGGACAGCGCCAGCACCCATATCTAGAGCCAGACACGGGCAGTTATATGGTGTACGCCGGGCAAATGGTGGGCAGGGGCACAGCTGGCACTACTCACCTTTTTTAGGATGTTTAAGATGGATTGCTTCTCGGTCATACTGGCGCCGGACTCCGCGTGGTCACCTGAGCAGAAAAAGGCAATTATATACCCCCATACAGAAAGGTAGATCCCCCCCTCCCCGCTACTCAGAGGCACCCGGACCCCTCGCTCACCCTTATGCAGCAGATCTTTCTTCAGCTCCACGTTGTTCGGCTCGTTGTTTTTGGCCGCGTTCTTCAGATTTTCCACGGTGTAAAACTGGTAGAATTCCTGCAACGAGCGCAGAAATAAATATCAGACCTGCCGCCGTCGCTTCGGTTAAAGGGCCGGTAACGCTGCATCCGTACGGCGATACGTTCGGCAACTTTCCAATAGACTTTACAGGAAATTCAGAAAGAAGTGGGTGGTGCTTATCAGAAGGGGGCGGGACCAATAAATTTACTATAATTTATGCCAGAACCTGGTACAAATTATAGCGCAATTCTGTGCCAACTCCGATTACTGTGTTTCAGTTCCTCACCATTTTCAAGATCACTGCTTGCTGTGAGAACACTCAGAGGCTGAAAAGCCATTCTAGATACATCACAGCCTGACCCAGCTTGTAGTGGGAGCTGCTAAGGAGCACATTACACAGAGGAGCAGATTTCCTGATGCGGAATCCACGTCAAGAGGGGTTAAGGCGCTTCTTTATACTCCGCAAACCGGATTTGAAAAGTCATCCGCCCGTCCCTTTATCCCCAGTAATTGGCGCACTCACCAGTCTAAGCAGAGCCCAGTAGGAGACGAGCGCGATCAGGATGACCACACAGGCCGTGATAAAATAGCCAAACGCGCTGTCCTCCAGCGCAGAACCGCCTGCGAAAGACGGACCGAGATTAGAAGATAGTGGATAATTATAATGGGGGGGAGGAGTTATAATTAAAGTCTATGGGCGGCACGGTGTCTTCTTGACAAGTCATTTCGCCCCTCCAGAAGGGAGTTCCATGATATTCGGAACCGGCTGGTACTTACTGGCTATGGCGCAGATCATGGCGAAAGCGGCAAATGTCCCCGCAAGACCCTGACCGCTCATTATCGGAGCCGTGTAACTGGCTGGAAAGAGAGCGGCCAATCCGAAGAGACTGCCCTGGAGGAGAGCGCCAAAAGCTGCGGAGCAAGAAGGACACAAGAGACGTCAGAGACGGATCCAGTGGTGCGGACATAGGCAGCCATGTTTTTCCCCTCCCCCGGTACTCACAGTTGATGAAGATTATTTTGATCATAGTTAAGGTAAAGAAAGTGACCGGCGAGAACTCGATCTTAACAAATATGGCGGTCAGCAGGAAAACCAGGAAGATGGCGAACAGACTGCCGGCAATTCGTATGTTCTGAGAGATTCTGCATGGGTAAGAAACAAGAACGTAAGGAGGAACACATCCCAGGCTCCGCCCACAGTGTATTATATCTGCAGCACCACTACTGCGGCTATAACTCGTATCATTAGATGCCCATGGGGCACAGTCTCTAGAGACCGTTACTCACCGTTTGTGCAGAATGGAGTTCAGGCAGGTGAAGATGAGGAGGGGTAACATGGCGCAGAGGGTCATCACATTGTTGAACTTGCTCTGCAGCAGGGTCCGCGACGGCTCCAAAGCTATCGCGCGTGTGTCATTTGCACCAAACGCAATTGAAACGTTGGAGGGGGTGGAGTCATTTCCGCCGCCGCCACTCGGGGCTATTCTACTACTCCCAGGCTCCGCCAGACGGCTGGTGAAATACTGAGAAGAGAAATAAGAGGCTCAGCTGCTATAACCACATATAACCAGCAGGGGAAGGGCTCGCATGCTCCCATGTACCCACCAAACCCTCACATAGCCATCTCCCTATCTTCTACGGATCCGAAGTTACATCCTGTGTTATACTCCAGAGCTGCACTCACTATTCTGCTGGTGGAGTCACTGTGTACATACATTACTTATCCTGTACTGATCCCGAGTTATATCCAGTATTATACTCCAGAGCTGCACTCACAATTCTGCTGGTGGAGTCACTGTGTACATACATTACTTATCCTGTACTGATCCGGAGTTACATCCTGTATTATACTCCAGAGCTGCACTCACTATTCTGCTGGTGGAGTCACTGTGTACATACATTACTTATCCTGTACTGATCCTCAGTTACATCCTGTATTATACCCCAGAGCTGCACTCACTATTCTGCTGGTGGAGTCACTGTGTACATACATTACTTATCCTGTACTGATCCTGAGTTACATCCTGTATTATACTCCAGAGCTGCACTCACTATTCTGTTGGTGGAGTCACTGTGTACATACATTACTTATCCTGTACTGACCCCGAGTTACATCCTGTATTATACTCCAGAGCTGTACTCACTATTCTGCTGGTGGAGTCACTGTGTGCATACATTACTTATCCTGTACTGCTCCTGAGTTACATCCTGTATTATACTCCAGAGCTGCACTCACTATTCTGCTGGTGGAGTCACTGTGTACATACATTACTTATCCTGTACTGCTCCTGAGTTACATCCTATATTATACTCCAGAGCTGCACTCACTGTTCTGCTGGTGGAGTCACTGTGTAATGGGTTGTTAGGTTACTCCTATAGTCCTGTCACGAGGTTGTAGATCCAGGACTTAACTACAGAACTGTGGCCCCAAATCTTTGCCCCCTTTAGGGCCCCCAGGGAATCATAGTCCACAGAGGCGGTAGCGTCTCACTTACCACAGTTGCGGTCATGAAGAAGTTCCATGGTAACAGGGTGCCGAGCCCGAGCATGAAGAATATCAGCCACACGCCATTGTACCTGAGAGGGAGGGAGATACGGGGTTAACAGCTCCACCTCAAGAAGCAGGGATAAGCAGGGATAAGCCTCCCCTTATCCCCGGACGGGACCCTCGGTGCAACCGCGAGTCAGATTCCTCACTATGCGATGGCTGCGACATACTGAACACTTAATCCATGTGCTACAGAAGGAACTCACCTGTCCCTAGGGGGCGCCGTCATGGTCAGTCAGGACGCTGCACTTCACGAACGGAAAACCTGCAGGACGACACGGAAACAAACATGAGGATGGCGTCGGCGGGGGGGAACCCATGCGCCAAAATATCGTTAAAATGAGACAATTAATTCCTAACCTCATGACCTGGTGATTTTGGCGTAGCCCCTCCCCCACCTCCTATAATTTGTGCTTCACCTCCCCAACTTCTCTCTCGCAGGAACAAAGTTCAGCACATTTTCCATAAAAAGCACATAAACGGTCCGGAGCCAAAAACCGACGCCAGAGGAGAAGGCGAAATTCTCCAGAGCCGTGCGAAAGAATGAGAAGAATGAGAGCGGCCAGGGCGATATCTGACGGGCGGCGAGGGGCCCGACGGTCGATCACCTTGTTGCCACGAGGTCCTGTCATTCGTGGTCGTGTGGCAATGTACCATTCTGGTATCGGCGTGAGCCACGGACGGAAGCCTCTACAATATCGTGTCCGCCATATTCTTTCCGCCATGTCTTGAGGAGAATATTAATTGCCTGTAGCAACCAATCACAGCGCAGCTTCCATCTTTCCGGAGAGTTTATCAAGATCAACCAATCCGAGCGCAGCTTTTTGCAGTGGTTGTTCGTTTTGCTTAACAAGTCACCCGTCGTACATCGCCCGATCCGAGATGTGGGGTCATGTGACATGCGGAGGTATTGTGTGAGGATGATGAGAGGCACCACTGTGCGGGGGGTTCCTCTCTGACAGAAGCAGCGAGGCGTTCTGTGCCTCCCCGAGGCGCTGATATCAGACGGCTCACCAGGGATCTGGCCATGTTCCTCCATGAACATCTGCACACAATCTGCACCGTCCCGGAGGCTGCAGTAACTTTCCACTGTCTGCAGTCCAGGACTGAGAGCTGGGGCCCCGCACGCACAGCAGCGGCTGGAGGGGCCCCTATCATAGGTATGCATACAGCTGGGGACTGCACCCACAGCAGGGGCCCCCATCATAGGTATGCATAGAGATGGGGCCCCACACCCACAGCAGGGGCTGGAGGGGCCCCTATCATAGGTATGCATACAGCTGGGGACTGCACCCACAGCAGGGGCCCCGAACATAGGTATGCATAGAGATGGGGCCCCACACCCACAGCAGGGACTAGAGGGGCGCCTATCATAGGTATGCATAGAGTTGGGGCTCCGCACCCACAGCAGGTGCTGGAGGGGCCCCATCATAGGTATGCATGCAGATGGGGCCTCGCACCCACAGCAGGAGCCCCTATCATAGGTATACATATAGCGGGGGACCGCACCCACAGCAGGGGCTGAAGGGGCCCCTATAATAGGTATGCATAGAGATGGGGCCCCGCACCCATAGCAGGGGCCCCTATCATAGGTATACATACAGCTGGGGACCGCACCCACAGCAGGGGCTGGAGGGGCCCCCATCATAGGTATGCATAAAACTGGGGCCCCGCACCCACAGCAGGGACTGGAAGGGCCCCCTTCATAGGTATGCATAAAGATCGGGCCCCACAGCCACAGCAGGGGCTGGAGTTGCGCTCATCAGAGGTATGCATAGAGATGGGGCCCCGCACCCACAGCAGGGGCTGGAGGGCCCCCCCATCATAGGTATGCATAGAGATGGGGCCCCACACCCACAGCAGGGGATGGCGGGGCCCCTATCATAGGTATGTATAGAGATGGGGCCCGACAGCCACTCAAGGGGCCCCTATCATACGTATGCATAGAGATAGGGCCCCGCACCCACAGCAGGAGTTGAAGGGGCCCCTATCATAGGTATGCATAGAGCTGGGGCCCGACACCAACAGCAGGAGTCCTTATCATGGGGATGTATATACAGGTAGGGGGGAGGGGAGGGAACAGAAAAGTAGGCTGGTACCGCTCTCCTATGAAAAGAAGGAAACTATCCATAGCAACTAGAGATGAGCGAGCGCACTCGGTTCGGGTGTTTTTGGACTCGATCACCGCTTTTTCCAAGTAACTGACTACTCAGACGAAAAGATTCGGGGCGGCGTGGTAGAGCGGGGGGTAGCAGTGGGGAACAGAGGGGAGCTCTCTCTCTCTCTCCCCCTCCCCTCTGAAACCCCCCACGCACCCCAGGCGCCCCCCGAATCTTTTCGTCCGAGTAGTCAGTTACTCTGAAAAAGTGGTGATCGAGTGCAAAAACACCCGAACCGAGCACGCTCGCTCATCTCTAATAGCAACCAATCACAGCGCAGCTTTCATTTCTTATACTGCTGAGGTAAATTGAAAGCTGCGCTGTGATTGGTTGCTAAGAGCAACAAAGAGATTTTTCTTTCGGGTCACTCTCATAGGATCGTGCTGCCGGTCTACTTTTCCGTGGCGCACCCTGTCGACAAGGGTCCTGCATCATCTACACATGTGAGAGGATCGGTGCCCCCCTGACCCGGGCACAACTTGATTTGCTCACCCAACCAGATCCAGATAAGGCCGGCTGCACGCATACGAGAGCCCGCAGCAGAAGCGGCCCCTGTGCCGGCCGGCATCCACGCATACCTGTATTATCTTTTCTGCACTGCGGATGGTCCGCACGGCTCGTCATCGCAGATGCCTAGTACTGATATTCCCCCCCCCCCCCTGCTTTTTGACGAGAGATGGAAGCCGGCGGTGCGGAATCCGCAGAAAACGGAGCAGGCTGAGAGTTTTAATTACTTTTTCACTATGAAAACACATTTTTAAAGAAAAACCATTGACTCCCTCGCCTCGTTCGTAGGCCTATAATATTTTTATCTCTCCCACAGCGGGGCTCTGGGTTTCCTGGAAGAGGTGTAGTTTTTATTGGTACCAGTTTTGGATTGTTTTTTTATTACATTTTATGGACAAAACAAAATATAAAAAAAAAAATAAAAAAAAAAAAAAAATCACAATTCTGGCGTTAGTTTTTTTTTTATATATTTTTTTTCCGGCCGTCATCAAGTGCGAAAAGCAAACTATTTTTGTCTGGGTGGTTGCGAATGCGGTCATACGCTTTACGTGCTGCTTGTTTAAGAGGTTGGTTGGTACTTTATCCATTTAAAACAGGTTTTTGTGGGGAAAAAAAAAAACATTTTTCAACTGAATTTGTGTTCTTTCAGTTAAAAAGAGAGTGTCAAAAAAGTTTAGGTCTCTGATGGGGACTTGAAGTTGCAATCATTCGATTGCTAGGATAGTACACTGCATTACTTAAGTAGTGCATTCTACTAAGCCTATGACAGCAGCCTACTAAGCCCCGCCTCCAGCAGTGTTACATGGCAGACAAGGAGGCCTTTGTCGGGCTTCTGGCTGCCATAGGAATCCATTGGTACTTTGCGATCACACTGCAGGTTTGCAATGGGTGACAGAAAGAGCCCCCCGTCATCTGCTTACATGATGCAGTCGCTATTGATTGTGGCATGGAGGGGGTTAAACTGGCAGGATATGAGGTTTCTCCGCTCCTGGCTGTCAGTAGTCAGACTACCACCTTAAAAAGATGTTAGTGAATCAGTACAAGGTGTATTGCGGTCACAAATGGGTTAACCGCGGCAGGTGTAGCGCCTTTGATGTGTACTAATATACAGGCGCAGTCAGGTGAGGCCGTCTGTTTGTCCAGGCCCGTAGGGTCACCTTAAGTGAACAACGGCCTATATAATTACCGTCCTCCAGGGGGCAGCAGCGCACACAAGGCCCTGGCACTGGATGGCACCGGGACCCGAACAAATACCAGGAGTGATGAGCCCGAGTATATAGCGTGACCATTACTAACATAGGGGGCTGAATACATTTAGCCACACCCCCTTTAAAGGCCACTCCCCCATGACAGGAGTATCGCTCTGTAAAGGCTGACAGCTCTGGCTCTGCATGGATCAGGCAGCGATTGTGGTCTGCGTGCGACTGACCGATGGAACGCCAACTGTGACAAATTTTCCGAATGTGGGAAATTTCTGGGGACATAAATTGGCAGATGCGGGGTTAATCCCGCGGGGTTGTAAAGCTGATGTATAAATAGAGAACGCTGCAGTCTAAAACGGTCGCCATCATGTGACCAAGCAAGACATTGATTACAGCATGGGAGGTGCTATAAATATATCAGGACAGAGACCAACAGGGAGCGCAGAGCATTGGGGGGGGGGGGGGGGGGGGGAGATACAGGGAATGACCTCCCAATGTGCAGAACAGGGTGCGTGATAGATATATATAGGACAGGACAAGGGGCAATGTGTGGTATATCTATCTATACATACACACGACAGGAGAAGGTGCGTGTGTGTATATATATTATACATACACATATACAGGACAGACGTGGCACTGTGTAATGTATTATATATATATATATATATATTATATTATATATACACACACATACATACATACATACATACATACACACACACACACACACACACACACGGCCTCGCCCAAGTTAATTTGATACAGGTGTTTACATGTTGTTTGCACAGAAAACTTTATGAAGTCGCGGTTACTTTAGAGTAACTGAGGAATAAAGTATGTATACACATAGAGGAGCGTTAGATTCTCCTCAGGCTGCATGTACCGATGTCCCTCTGCAGAATATGCCACCCCTCCCACTCTCCTCATTTAGGACCTAAAGAATGCTTGCGCCAAATTTCACGCTTATACATACACAGAGCATAGGAGAAGGGGTACCGTGTAGTGTGTAATATATAATATACACATATATATATCTCACACACACACACACACAAGAAAAGGGTTACTGTGCACGTATCTCCCATGTTTGTCTGTCCTCCTCACCCGTCGTGTTCTGACTGGACTTTTTTCCTCAGACTTCTGACTTTCTGTATTCCTGACCTGAGACGTCGCCCAGGTTCCTACATGACACCCCTGTTGGTATTGGGTGACCCGCATTGTGTTGCCCCCCCACGCCCCGGGCTGATATCCAGGTTTTCCTGCGTTTACAAGGAAATCGCACATTCCCAGATTCACATATTTGTAAGCCCTCGGGGCACTTAATGATGGAAAGGTGAAAAAAACAAAAGAGGATCATGAGGCGGTGGAGCGCTGTACTCAGATACCTTCCGGCCGTTATCATTCCTGCTCGGCAGCCAGTCAGTAATGAGGGTCACCTGGAGTCACCCCAACCCTCGGTCCATAGACTACTGACCAGTGCAACCAGCAGCCAAATGTACCGTGTAATAGGGGCACCATCTCTATATAAAGCAGGGTGCGGAGTGATACAGGGGGCCCCAGGATCCTACAGAGCAGTGTGATACAGGGGCCCCAGGAACCTACAGAGCAGTGTGATACAGGGGCCCCAGTAACCTACAGAGAAGGGTGCGCTGTGATACAGGGGCCCAGTAACCCACAGAGCAGGGTGCGCTGTGATACAGGGGCCCCGGGAACCTACAGAGCAGTGTGCGCTGTGATACAGGGACCCCGGTAACCCACAGAGAAGGGTGCGCTGTGCTACAGGGGCCCCGGTAACCCACAGAGCAGGGTGTGCTGTGATAGAGGGGCCTCAGGAACCTAAAGAGCAGGGTGCGCTGTGATAGAGGGGCCCCAGGAACCTAAAGAGCAGGGTGCGCTGTGATACAGGGGCCCCAGGAACCTACAGAGCAGGGTGCGCTGTGATACAGGGGCCCCAGGAACCTACAGAGCAGGGTGCGCTGTGATACAGGGGCCCCAGGAACCTACAGAGCAGCGTGCGCTGTGATACAGGGGCCCCAGGAAGCTACAGAGCAGGGTGCGCTGTGATACAGGGGCCCCAGGAAGCTACAGAGCAGGGTGCGCTGTGATACAGGGGCCCCAGGAACCTACAGAACAGGGTGCGCTGTGATACAGGGGCCCCAGGAACCTACAGAACAGGGTGCGCTGTGATACAGGGGCCCCAGGAACCTACAGAACAGGGTGCGCTGTGATACAGGGGCCCCAGGAACCAACAGAGCAGGGTGCGCTGTGATACAGGGGCCCCAGGAACCAACAGAGCAGGGTGCGCTGTGATACAGGGGCCCCAGGAACCTACAGAACAGGGTGCGCTGTGATACAGGGGCCCCAGGAACCTACAGAACAGGGTGCGCTGTGATACAGGGGCCCCAGGAACCAACAGAGCAGGGTGCGCTGTGATACAGGGGCCCCAGGAACCTACAGAGCAGGGTGCGCTGTGATACAGGGGGCCCAGTACTGTACAGAGCGGCGTGATACAAGGGGCCCAGTACTGTACAGAGCGGCGTGATACAAGGGGCCCAGTACTGTACAGAGCGGCGTGATACAGGGGGCCCAGTACTGTACAGAGCGGCGTGATACAGGGGGCCCAGTACTGTACAGAGCGGCGTGATACAGGGGGCCCAGTACTGTACAGAGCGGCGTGATACAGGGGGCCCAGTACTGTACAGAGCGGCGTGATACAGGGGGCCCAGCACTGTACAGAGCGGCGTGATACAGGGGGCCCAGCACTGTACAGAGCGGCGTGATACAGGGGGCCCAGCACTGTACAGAGCGGCGTGATACAGGGGGCCCAGCACTGTACAGAGCGGCGTGATACAGGGGGCCCAGCACTGTACAGAGCGGCGTGATACAGGGGGCCCAGCACTGTACAGAGCGGCGTGATACAGGGGGCCCAGCACTGTACAGAGCGGCGTGATACAGGGGGCCCAGCACTGTACAGAGCGGCGTGATACAGGGGGCCCAGCACTGTACAGAGCGGCGTGATACAGGGGGCCCAGCACTGTACAGAGCGGCGTGATACAGGGGGCCCAGCACTGTACAGAGCGGCGTGATACAGGGGGCCCAGCACTGTACAGAGCGGCGTGATACAGGGGGCCCAGCACTGTACAGAGCGGCGTGATACAGGGGGCCCAGCACTGTACAGAGCGGCGTGATACAGGGGGCCCAGCACTGTACAGAGCGGCGTGATACAGGGGGCCCAGCACTGTACAGAGCGGCGTGATACAGGGGGCCCAGCACTGTACAGAGCGGCGTGATACAGGGGGCCCAGCACTGTACAGAGCGGCGTGATACAGGGGGCCCAGCACTGTACAGAGCGGCGTGATACAGGGGGCCCAGCACTGTACAGAGCGGCGTGATACAGGGGGCCCAGCACTGTACAGAGCGGCGTGATACAGGGGGCCCAGCACTGTACAGAGCGGCGTGATACAGGGGGCCCAGCACTGTACAGACCGGCGTGATACAGGGGGCCCAGCACTGTACAGACCGGCGTGATACAGGGGGCCCAGCACTGTACAGACCGGCGTGATACAGGGGGCCCAGCACTGTACAGACCGGCGTGATACAGGGGGCCCAGCACTGTACAGACCAGCGTGATACAGGGGGCCCAGCACTGTACAGACCAGTGTGATACAGGGGGCCCAGCACTGTACAGACCAGTGTGATACAGGGGGCCCAGCACTGTACAGACCAGTGTGATACAGGGGGCCCAGCACTGTACAGACCAGTGTGATACAGGGGGCCCAGCACTGTACAGACCAGTGTGATACAGGGGGCCCAGCACTGTACAGAGCAGCGTGATACAGGGGGCCCAGTACTGTACAGAGCAGCGTGATACAGGGGGCCCAGTACTGTACAGAGCAGCGTGATACAGGGGGCCCAGCACTGTACAGAGCAGCGTGATACAGGGGGCCCAGCACTGTACAGAGCAGCGTGATACAGGGGGCCCAGCACTGTACAGACCAGTGTGATACAGGGGGCCCGGTAATGTATATAGCCATTATAGTTTCTGCGCTGTTTTCCACACCATCCTTCCGTCAGCTCGGTTCCCTACAAATGGATGCGGCAGGAGGGGGGCTGATGCCTGAATATGTAATGTAGATGTCGCCCCGACAACACGTGGAGCGTCCTCGCTGAAGCTCATATCCTGTCCTCCTTCCTTGCCTGCGGCTAAGTACAGCGGAGCCAACCGCGCTGGAGCCCCGTCTACTACACCCACAGCAGAGGTCCTGGAACAGGCGACGCCGAAAGAGCTCACCGATCCAACTGCATCAGCGACCTGGACCGCATTTACCCACTTATTGGGCAAGTGGGAACAATCGATTACTTAGGAACGCTCTATGATAACCAATAGGGTGGCCATTCCATCTCTCACAGTGGTCATCACCCAGCTTTCCTAGAGTCCTGAACAGCAGTTATAAAAGGATAAATCACCAGATCTTTGTACAACTAGACATATGTGCCATTCAGGGGCCCAGGAAAGCCAGAGGACAAGCAGCGTGTGCCATGTTTCTTCCTATCTGCGGGCACAGAGGGCGATAGACAAAGAGGATGATGGGAGGAGACAAGATGGGGACCGCGATGGAAGCCGAGATCGACCGACTGCAACCAATGACCTACAGAGAGGGGTTTGCTGTATGAGGCCTCCACTGGGGCCGGGCAGAAGGCGATGATCACAACCTGCTCCTGTTTATTTTTTGGCGCATCTAGGGAGTCAGTGGATTATGTAGACTGAGGAATCGCGTCCCACGTGCTTCACCTCGAGAGGAAGCGCATCAACACAATCAGGGAGCGACAATCAAAGCCCCGGGCGCCATCATTAGTATATTATCCTGGGCATTATTTTAGTTGGCGGAGTTTTTAAAGAGTCCGCAAATCAGCGACACGATTTTGCCGGCAAGAACACGGTTTTACGTTCAAAACCGCCTGGAAATTAACAATTGGGCAATTCGCTACCCGATTTTGCGGTAAAACCTGTAATCTTAGCGGAAAAATCATTAAGTTACTTTAAAACCCCGCCCACCGCGGTCATCCATCTACAGGTGGCTGCGGCCATTTATGAACACACCTCTAATAACATAGTATGTTAGGCGGAATGAAGACGATGTCCCTCCAGGTCAGCCTGTTTGCGTCCCCCTTGCTGAGGAGATGAAGGCCTCTTTCACACGAGTGTTTTATCACAGCCATTTTGCCACGATAAAAAACGCCTGCCGAAAATCGCGCCCATCTGAAGCGTTACATTCTAATGCATCCGTTCAGATGGGCGATTTTTCTGGCACGTACAATCAGCCGTCCGTATGCGCTATTGTTTCTGGATGGCCGTTTTTACGCGTCGGAAAATTTTTGGTCAAAAAAGATAGGTCTTGTCCTACCTTTCGGCGGAATGCGTAGCCGGTTCCCATAGACTCCTATGGGAGCCTATGAGTGCCATGAGAAAAGGGGAGGGAGTTTAGCAGCGGGTCGCATTGCTAAAGTCCCTACCCTTGATGGCACCTCCCATAGGCTGGGGAGAGAGGGGAGGGAAATTAGTATGGCAAGTGCTGCTAAAGTCCTTCCCCCTCCCTTTGCTAGCAGCTCCCATAGGCTTATATGGGAGCTTCTATTGCTGCGATTAGCTGGCAAAGGGAGGGAGAGTGATGGGGAGAGTGCTGCCAGAATTCCGGGCTGTCTGAATGGGGTCGCAGCTTTCTGTAGTTCATGCGATTTTCAGCCACGATGCGGGCGACCGAAAATTGCAACGCCTGTGTTAAAGAGCCCTAAAAGTGCAGGATTCACAGAGGCTTTACCTATTAAATAAAGGCACACAACGCCTGGTTATTAACAGATCTTTTCTTCTGGAAAAAAAGTCTGGTTAGTGTAAGCTGCACCTCGATGTAAGCAATTTTCAGAAGATGTGTCAGAGGTGTAAAGATGGAAAAGGCTACAAAAAGACCGGGGAGTACAACAACCCACAGTTATTATCTATAGATGGAGAACATTCTGGACTGCTCCACTCTTCCTGGGGGTATCCTGTTCCTGGGAGAAGGAACCCAAGAGGAACAGCAGAAGACTCTACAGATAGCAGAAACATCTGTTCATGTGTCCTCTATCTATTGGAGAAACCCTGACCATGAATGGTCATAGGAGGACACCACAAAAAGAAGGCCGTGGCTGGCCAAACATACATAGCCGCTGGTCTCAGGTTTAACAGAAAATCTGTTAATGAAGTAAAGGGATGAAGCAGCAAATCACAATGAGGTCATTATTATGGGGGACTCTACTATCTGGATATAAACTGGGAAGCTAAACCTGCGGATCTCAGACAGGTAACATGTTTCCGTCAATAACTAAGGATAATTACCTTACCCAACTTGTACAGGACCCGACTAGAACAAATAGTATACCCCTTTTATTAAACAGTTTTTTCTCGAGTATATTCACGAGAGAAAAAGATATGTCACATGAGATGCAGAGGGATAAAATGAACCCCACCAAATAGCACCTGCCTAAACGCAGGAAGAAGAACCGGCTAAAATATATTTTTTTAAAAACCAATTAATAAATCGCCGGGCCCAGACGGAATACACCTAAGGGTTCTAAGGGAACTAAGTGACGTGATGGACCACTATTACTTATATTTAGGGAGACTGGGGTTGTACCAGGGGGTTGCATTGCCAATGTGGTTTCAATATACAAAAAGGGGTGAAGAAGAAAGCCTGGTGACTACAGGCCGGTAAGTCTCACTTCAATAACTGGAAAAATAGTCCGGGTTTCCAAAAGACGCCATCCTGGAATACCTCAGGGAGAACGACAGTACAACCCCTCATCAGCATGGGTTCATGAGGGGTTGATCATGTCAGACCAATCTGATCAGCTTCTATGATGAAGTAAGTTCTAGGCTGCACCTGGGAGAGTCTATTGATCTTGTATATCTGGACTTCTCTAAAGCATTTGACACCGTGCCACATAATAGGCTGATATATAAAATGAGACAGCTCGGATTGGGTGAAAACGTGTGTATCTGGGTAAAGAACTGGCTCAGAGATAGAAAGCAGAGGGTGGTAATAAATGGCTCATACTCTGATTGGGCAGTCGTTGCTAGTGAGGGGCCACAGGGTTCAGTATTAGGCCCCACTCTGTTCAATATATTAATCAACGACCTGATAGAGGGGCTGCACAGCAAAATATCAATATTTGCAGATGATACAAAATGATATAAGACAATTAATACAACGGAGGACAATGTGCGGCTACAAACGGACCGAGATAAGCCGGGGAAACGGGGAGAAAAATGGCAAATGAAGTTCAATATTAAGAAATGTAAGGTTTTACGAGGAGGTAATTACGGTTATTTAGATTAGAAAAAAAGACGGCTGAGGGGCGGCCTAATATGTATATATATCTATCAGCGGACAATACAGAAATGTCTCCCATCATCTGTTTATACCCAGGACTGTAACAAGAGGGCGCTCTCTACATCTAGAGGAAAGAAGGTTTCAACATCAACACAGAAAGGGGTTCTTTACTGTAAGAGCAGTGAGACTGTGGAACTCTCTGCCTGAAGACGTGGTGATGGGGAACCCGATAAAAGAGTACAAGAGGGGTCTGGGCATCTTTCTTTAGCGTTACAATATTACATGTTATATCACTGGTTACTTCAGACGGGTCGGTGATCCGGGGATTTTTCCGATTGGGGTCAGGAAGGAATTTTCCCCCCTTGAATGGAGAAAATAGCCTTCTACCACATTGCTGTTTTTTTTCCTTCCTCTGGATCAACATTAGGCAGGGGGGGGGGGGGGGGGTTATAGGCTGAACATGTATGCCTTTTTTCAGCCTAACATACTAGGTTATTATGTTTTTGCATTTTGAGGCGTATTTAGAAATCTCATTCATTTCTATGGCAAAAACCAGTGCAGAAAGCAAAAAAAGGGAGTGACATTACTTTTTTTTTTACATGAGGCGCATTCTAAATATGTGTCAAAAAACCCCACAATAAATAGAACATGCTGCGTCTTGGAAAAAAAAAGCTCACGGCTCCAAAAACCATCGAGCACACCAAAAGTCAACATGAAAACACCCAAAAAACCCACAAATAAGCAGAAACAAAACAGCTTTATATAGAAATGACATCACAAGCTGCGGTACGTTGTGCAACACTTGAATGAGACTTAGTGGGCAGGGCAAACATGTGGCACAGCATGGACGCGTCTGCAGATGGTCAATGTCACCTACTGATGATAACAGTAGCTTGCACAGGAAGGGGTTAACAGTGGAGGTCTACCAGAAGAACTGCACATGAACAGGTTAATATGGGGATAGGTGGGTGAGAACAGGAGGTGTGAGGTTTGTACTGGCACAGGCACAGACGTGAGGGGGTGCAGCTGGCATCAGAGCTTCCGTGTGATGATGCCACAACAAGCACCTCCATGCCAAGGAGACATCAATCACCATGCAGGATGCATGGGGGCTACAGGGTGAGCCCCCCATACTGTGCCACACTACACCCACCTCTGTGTCTGGACCTGACGACCTATCCAGCCTTCCTGACCCAGAGTACAGTAACCACTCCCCAGATGACATCCCCATGCTGCTGCTCGCTGTTATCAGCCACTGGGTCTGTATTATATTCTAAATGACCCACAGAAAGGCGAATCCCCCTGTACGGCTTCAGGCCGCCCCATACGAGGCCCTGGTATATACTGAACCTCACTGCGAACGACCAAGACCACGTTGATTGCCTATAATAGAACGGGCGATAACGCGGCCGTAGCTGGCAGCTGTATGTGAGGCGACGGCTGACTAACGGCCATATAAACCTGCACCAGATCCGTCCGGAGCTCTGCACTCCGCGCAGGATTTACAGATAAGAGGCCGGAATAAGCCGCTTAGCGGTAACTAATGCAGGTCTAACGAGCAATTAGCCGAGGTCGAATACAATCCCGGCCGATCACAAGTCAATTACACCTATAGATTACCAGACCCTTAAAGAGACACCGATCCTGGCAGATATTCTAACTGCAACTAGTGTCCTCTGTTATCAGCCAGTTCAAGGTGAGAGGACCATAACGTCCTTGAGTGGAATGAGTGACGGGAAGTCTGCTGCGTGACGGAAGATTCCTCCCTCCTCCCGGATCACATTGTTGCCTCGTGAAGCAGGATATGAACATTGTCTTACCAAGTCTCTATGGAGGCAAGTAAAAGTGTGGACAAGGGTCTCTAGGAGTTCCCGCCATACAAAAGGGTGGGGGGCAGCGAGTGACAAGGCAGCAGAACATGACCCCGTTGTACACGTATTGATTAGTGCGGACGTGCAGAACGGTCGTGAACTGACTGTGGAGCAAAGTCCTAACTTTACAGGCAGTATACTGCCGTGAGTCTCCCGATCCTGCACAGGTCATGTGACCTGGGAAATCGCTCTGCACTAGGCCAAAGAGCTAGCAGTTTAATCAGGTGATACTCTGTGGAATATGGAGGTATGTGATAACCAAGAGCGACAGGAACCTCAGTCCTCATATATGCAGGGTGAACAGCTGGGCAGGTGAGGCAGCGGATGGAAACGACCAGGATACGGCTTTCTTGGTGATATCTTAAAGACATCTGTCAACCATGGCCTCACTGAGCTTCAGGTTCACTACCTCATCGGGACTAGGCCTTCATCCAAGCCTTCATCTCCACAACCACCACCTCATCAGATCTGGGCGTTTGTAGAGAACCACCACACGAGCCTTCGTTTTTTACAGCCTCCACCTGATCAGATCGGGGTGTTTAGGAGGACCTCCACACGAGACGTCGTCTTCAGCAGGGCCTCTACACAAGGCTTCATCATCAGAACCACCACCTTTTCAGATCTGGGCTTTCAGTAGGACTAGTATGTGAGCAATCGGCTTTGAAAGGGCTACCATACAAGAAGTCATCTTCTTGCTAAACACCTGCCGCACGAGCCTTCGCCTCCAGAGGCACACCTGCCGCACGAGCCTTCGCCTCCAGAGGCACACCTGCCGCACGAGCCTTCGCCTCCAGAGGCACACCTGCCGCACGAGCCTTCGCCTCCAGAGGCACACCTGCCGCACGAGCCTTCGCCTCCAGAGGCACACCTGCCGCACGAGCCTTCGCCTCCAGAGGCACACCTGCCGCACGAGCCTTCGCCTCCAGAGGCACACCTGCCGCACGAGCCTTCGCCTCCAGAGGCACACCTGCCGCACGAGCCTTCGCCTCCAGAGGCACACCTGCCGCACGAGCCTTCGCCTCCAGAGGCACACCTGCCGCACGAGCCTTCGCCTCCAGAGGCACACCTGCCGCACGAGCCTTCGCCTCCAGAGGCACACCTGCCGCACGAGCCTTCGCCTCCAGAGGCACACCTGCCGCACGAGCCTTCGCCTCCAGAGGCACACCTGCCGCACGAGCCTTCGCCTCCAGAGGCACACCTGCCGCACGAGCCTTCGCCTCCAGAGGCACACCTGCCGCACGAGCCTTCGCCTCCAGAGGCACACCTGCCGCACGAGCCTTCGTCTCCAGAGGCACACCTGCCGCACGAGCCTTCGTCTCCAGAGGCACACCTGCCGCACGAGCCTTCGTCTCTAGAGGCATACCACCCCGCGATGGCCTGCATCTAGAGGCATACCACCCCGCAATGGC
The DNA here is from genome assembly GCF_035609145.1 of Eleutherodactylus coqui. Classification (NCBI taxonomy): domain Eukaryota; kingdom Metazoa; phylum Chordata; class Amphibia; order Anura; family Eleutherodactylidae; genus Eleutherodactylus; species Eleutherodactylus coqui. Next base: position 18,042,148 of record NC_089839.1, on the reverse strand, counting down.
CTGCATCTTGAGGCATACCACCACACTTCTCTTCAAAACCTCATCTTTCAGAAGGACAACCAGATGTTACCTTATCTTCTGGAAGAGCATCCTGGAGCACATCGTGTAGTATACGGTCACTCACCAGCTGTGTTAGTAGTAATTTAAGATGACATGTGTGAAGTGTCAGGGAACCACCAACGAGGGTCACATCTGGCAGGTGCATCACCCGTCGGGTCAAGCAATGGAGTATAAATCTCACAATGTACACAAACACTGGAGACACGATATCTACCTGTAAAGCACAGCAGCCCCCCACGTCCGGCACCGCAACACCGGAGATGAGCCACAGGAGCTCCGGATGAAAGAACTTATTTACTACGGCGAGGATCCTGCGTGGCCCCGGCACGTGATGGAGCTTATCTCACACTCCAGACCGCTCACATCTGCTGCATCATCACTTCAGACATTCTGTTCCTTCTTTCACTCGTCTTCTCCTTTCTTGTGTCACCAGGAAAATGCAGAGCTGTGCAGTTCTCCCGGACGGTATCACACAAGCCTAGATACACCAGCGGTACGGCGGCTCAGCAGGCAGTATAAACAATAGGAGTAATGAAAAAGGTTCGGTCCGTGTCGCCAGTAGAGCAAAATGTGATTGTTCCCAGCAAGAGAAACCAAGTAATCTTGTAGATGTGATAGCTTATACATGTTATAGCGAGATTTCGGACCTCCTCAGGATTTTTCCTCAGGCATAATGAAATAGATGGGAAGAGACATGCATATATACACACATACATATCACAAGGCACAGACATGAATGTGGTTAATTTGCACTTGAAAGGATACTACAGCAGAATGAGTAGAGAAATAAAGCATACTTAAAAAGTCCTCCGATAAAGATGTGAAGGTTTTATGGTCCCTGGATTAGTGTTAGGGGGTCACCAGGCCAGCAGTGAATGGGAAGTATGAGACATCTATAGCAGAGATAACACTCTGGCCTGGCGACCCCCCTAACACTAATTCAAGGACCATAAGACATTCACATCTTTATCGGAGGACTTTTTAAGTATGCTTTATTTCTCTACTCATTCTGCTGTAGTATCCTTTCAAGTGCAAATTAACCACATCCATGTCTGTGCCTTGTGATATGTATGTGTGTATATATGCATGCCTCTTAGGATCTATTTCATTATGCCTGAGGAAGAATCCTGAGGAGGTCTGAAAGCTCGCAATAACATCATGTATATAGATCAGGGGACAGTATCACACATGATGGGATTAGATACACAATTCACAGTACAGACTCACACATGATGGGCTTAGATACAGGGCTCAGCAGACATGATCACAGATGAGAGGCTTGGGGTTCACTTACATGGCTGTATATCAGCTGCATATTTTATACACACGTAATACACAGCGCCAAATCCACATAGACTAGCGTTGGGACATTCGGCCCAGTATCAGACATGGTAGGCTTAGATACAGCAGCTCAGCCCGGTATCACACATGGTAGGCTTAGATACAGCAGCTCAGCCCGGTATCACACATGGTAGGCTTAGATACAGCAGCTCAGCCGGGTATCACACATGGTAGGCTTAGATACAGCAGCTCAGCCCGGTATCACACATGGTAGGCTTAGATACAGCAGCTCACCCCAGTATCAGACATGGTAGGCTTAGATACAGCAGCTCAGCCCAGTATCACACATGGTAGGCTTAGATATGTACTGCTCCATTGTTTATAGTCACTGGGGGCAGTCGGTATATTATAGAGACCCCCATTCCCCCCGATCTTCTCATATCACCTTGCTGCCTCCTGTTTGTATATTGAGTGACTTGTAATATTCATATAATGTACAGCAGTATTTGTGGGACCTCCGTACCCCCACATTCAGCAGCATCCCCCTCCCCCACACAGCATTCAGTGCACAGTGGACAATGACCTGTGGTAACATTCCTGACCTGGCAGAGGGGGCACAGGACGGGAGAGGGGATTTAGGAGGAAATGAGATGACATATCACAACCCAGGGGAGAGGGGGGTACTGAGCGGGGAAGGGGCAGAGCTGCCACACGATGGGGGCATCACAGGGGGCACCTCATATTCAGCTGCTGCAAATAGGGGGAGAGGCGGCAGCTGCTTGTGGGGGCACAAATCAGACAGGGTAAAGCGGATGTAAAGATCTACCGGGGGGGTCAGATGCGTCCGACATCTGGGGTACAATGTACTCACTATAGCTCTGACACCTGCGGTGGGGGCACATACTTTTGAAGTACATGCAGCTCCTATCTAGGGCAGGGGAGGGGGGGATTACTGTGGAGGCAGCATGGCTCTAGCTCCTGTGGGCGGTTGGCACATTTTAGGGGAAGGGGGGCTTGGCAGGGGCTCAGATTTGGGAGGAGGGGGCAGTCACGCCAGGAGCGGCGCGGTCCCAGGTCTCAGACAGCAACAAATAGTTTTTACTTGACTTGAACAGAACAATGAACACGTGATGGAGGGCGCCGAACTGTACGAGGGCACGGACCATGGGGGCGACACACTGCGTGCCACAGGGAGATTAGAGACAGAGCCCCTGGGGTCAGGGATGATGGGAGGGATACATGATGTGACACAGCGAGATTAGAGTGTGAGCTCCTGGGGTCAGGGATGATGGGAGGGATACATTATGTGACAGAGGGGGATTAGAGTGTGAGCTCCTGGGGTCAGGGATGATGGGAGTAATACATTATGTGACACAGGGAGATTAGAGTGTGAGCTCCTGGGGTCAGGGATGATGAGAGGGATACATTATGTCCCACAGGGAGATTAGAGTGTGAGCCCCTGGGGTCAGGGATGATGGGAGTAATACATTATGCGACAGAGGGAGAGTAGAGTGTGAGCTCCTGGGGTCAGGGATGATGGGAGAGATACATTATGTGACACAGGGAGATTAGAGTGTGAGCTCCTGGGGTCAGGGATGATGGGAGGGATACATTATGTGACAGAGGGAGAGTAGAGTGTGAGCTCCTGGGGTCAGGGATGATGGGAGTAATACATTATGTGACACAGGGAGATTGGAGTGTGAGCTCCTGGGGTCAGGGATGATGGGAGAGATACATTATGTGACACAGGGAGATTAGAGTGTGAGCTCCTGGGGTCAGGGATGATGGGAGGGATACATTATGTGACACAGGGAGATTGGAGTGTGAGCTCCTGGGGTCAGGGATGATGGGAGAGATACATTATGTGACACAGGGAGATTAGAGTGTGAGCTCCTGGGGTCAGGGATGATGGGAGGGATACATTATGTGACACAGGGAGATTAGAGTGTGAGCTCCTGGGGTCAGGGATGATGGGAGGGATACATTATGTGACACAGGGAGATTAGAGTGTGAGCTCCTGGGGTCAGGGATGATGGGAGGGATACATTATGTGACAGAGGGAGAGTAGAGTGTGAGCTCCTGGGGTCAGGGATGATGGGAGTAATACATTATGTGACACAGGGAGATTAGAGTGTGAGCTCCTGGGGTCAGGGATGACGGGAGAGATACATTATGTGACAGAAGGAGATTAGAGTGTGAGCTCCTGGGGTCAAGGATGATGGGAGGGATACATTATGTGACACAGGGAGATTAGAGTGTGAGCTCCTGGGGTCAGGGATGATGGGAGGGATACATTATGTGACACAGGGAGATTAGATTGTGAGCTCCTGGGATCAGGGATGATGGGAGGGATACATTATGTGACACAGCGAGATTAGAGTGTGAGCTCCTGGGGTCAGGGATGACGGGAGAGATACATTATGTGACACAGCGAGATTAGAGTGTGAGCTCCTGGGGTCAGGGATGATGGGAGGGATACATTATGTGACACAGGGAGATTAGAGTGTGAGCTCCTAGGGTCAGGGATGATGTGATGGGAGGGATACATTATGTGCCACAGGGAGATTAGAGTGTGAGCTCCTGGGATCAGGGATGATGGAAGGGATACATTATGTGACACAGGGAGATTAGAGTGTGAGCTCCTGGGGTCAGGGATGATGGGAGGGATACATTATGTGACAGAGGGAGATTAGAGTGTGAGCTCCTGGGGTCAGGGATGATGGGAGTAATACATTATGTGACACAGGAAGATTGGAGTGTGAGCTCCTGGGGTCAGGGATGATGGGAGAGATACATTATGTGACACAGGGAGATTAGAGTGTGAGCTCCTGGGGTCAGGGATGATGGGAGAGATACATTATGTGACACAGGGAGATTAGAGTGTGAGCTCCTGGGGTCAAGGATGATGGGAGGGATACATTATGTGACACAGAGAGATTAGAGTGTGAGCTCCTGGGGTCAGGGATGATGGGAGGGATACATTATGTGACAGAAGGAGATTGGAGTGTGAGCTCCTGGGGTCAGGGATGATGGGAGTAATACATTATGTGACACAGCGAGATTAGAGTGTGAGCTCCTGGGGTCAGGGATGATGGGAGTAATACATTATGTGACACAGCGAGATTAGATTGTGAGCTCCAGGGGTCAAGGATGATGGGAGGGATACATTATGTGACACAGGGAGATTAGAGTGTGAGCTCCTAGGGTCAGGGATGATGGGAGGGATACATTATGTGACACAGGGAGATTAGAGTGTGAGCTCCTGGGGTCAAGGATGATGGGAGGGATACATGATGTGACACAGGGAGATTAGATTGTGAGCTCCTGGGATCAGGGATGATGGGAGGGATACATTATGTGACACAGGGAGATTAGATTGTGAGCTCCTGGGATCAGGGATGATGGGAGGGATACATTATGTGACACAGCGAGATTAGATTGTGAGCCCCTGGGGTCAGGGATGATGGGAGGGATACATTATGTGACACAGCGAGATTAGATTGTGAGCCCCTGGGGTCAGGGATGATGGGAGGGATACATGATGTGACACAGGGAGATTAGATTGTGAGCCCCTGGGATCAGGGATGATGGGAGTAATACATTATATGACACAGGGAGATTAGAGTGTGAGCTCCTGTTGTTAGGGATGATGGGAGTGATACAATGTGTGACATAGGAAGATTAGATTGCGAGCTCTTGGGGTCAGATGATGGCAGTATGTGCAATAGAGGTTAGATTGTGAGCTCTTAAGAGCTCGCATGGATGATGGGAGTGATACAATCTAATCTCTAGCTCACATACAGTATGAACTCCTGGATCAAAGGTAGTTGCAATGATACATTTTGAGATTAGATTGTTAGCTTCTGGGGTCAGGGATGATGAGGGTGATACAGTGTGTTAGATTAGATTGTTAGCTCCTGGGGTCAGGGGGAGTGATTACAAGCTGCATACAGGAGCACATCCCTGAGCTGGTGATGTGGGCAGGACACTTGTGCCACCTGCTGCTTACTGATATCCCCTGGCACCTCACTGCTTCCATCACTACATAGGACAGCGGGGCAGGGTGACACTACCATGACTCATGTGCCCAGGGCCCTTGGTATAGTGGCAGCTGGGTGTGGATGGCGGACTATTCGCAGTGACTTCCCACCCACATAGCGAGCATCGCCCTTGTCGTCCGTAATATTTGTGCTGACACAGAAGTGGATACAAAGTCTCAGCAGATACAAGAGAACAGGGTGACAAGCAGAAGCCACGTGCCGCCCGCTTCCCTCCCATGTTCTCCACCGGCACATGGCATGAACCTGGGTATCAGATGGCCCCCACCCAATCCTGAACACATTTAACCCCTTCAGCTACTAACTGCAGAGCTCTTCACCACTGTGCCGTAGGTTTCTGGCTTTCCCAGAGAGTTGGCGCCTTTTCTGGGCACCCCTCGTGTCTGTACTTCCCCGAGGGTGCCATGAGGCCCCAATCATCAGAAGTCAGAGTCAATAAGTTGCTGAGCCCCCCTCCTTGTACCCAGCACCCACATACCCTGGCAGCTCGTACCTTGTTGGGGTCCCTCCTGGATGGCTGCTGCCTCCTGTCTGAGTCCTGCCTTGTAGTCTTGTAGACACAAACTCATTGAAGTGTGAGCAGCTCTCTCCTCCCCTCTCCTCCTGTGAGTGGCGGCCGGGCGGGCAGCTCCACCCTGAGCCACAACTCACTGCAGAGGAGTCCATTCATGAGCTGGGCAAAGCCCCAGCCGGCCCTGACCCAGGGAGGGAGTGTAGCCCCCCACACCTCAGAGGGACCCAGGGAGGGAGAGCAGCCCCACACACCCAGAGGGACCCAGGGAGAGAATACAGCCCCCACACCCTCAGAGGGACCCAGGGAGGGAGAGCAGCCCCCCACACCTCAGAGGGACCCAGGGAGGGAGAGCAGCCCCCCACACCTCAGAGGGACCCAGGGAGGGAGAGCAGCCCCACACACCCAGAGGGACCCAGGGAGAGAATACAGCCCCCACACCCTCAGAGGGACCCAGGGAGGGAGAGCAGCCCCCCACACCTCAGAGGGACCCAGGGAGGGAGTGTAGCCCCCCACACCTCAGAGGGACCCAGGGAGGGAGAGCAGCCCCCCCACACCCAGAGGGACCCAGGGAGAGAATACAGCCCCCACACCCTCAGAGGGACCCAGGGAGGGAGTGCAGCCCCCCCCCCCCCCCGTACCCCAGAGTGACCCAGAGAGGGAGTGCAGCCCCCCCACACCTCAGAGGGAGCCAGGGAGGGAGTGCAGCCCCCAATACCCCAGAGGGACCCTGGGAGGGAGTTCAGCCCCCCACACCTCAGAGGGACCCAGGGAGGGAGTGCAGCCCCCCACACCTCAGAGGGACCCAGGGAGGGAGTGCAGCCCCCCACACCTCAGAGGGACCCTGCAAGGAACATATCCCCCCACACTCCCAGAGGGGTCCTGGAAGGGAGTGCAGCCCCCCCCCAACACACACACACCCACCCAGAGGGACCCTGGGAGGGAGGACAGCCCCCCACCCCCAGAGGGACCCTGGGAAAGAGTGCAGCTCCCCACACCCCCAGAAGGACCCAGGGAGAGAATACAGCCCCCCACACCCCAAGAGGGACCTTGGGAGGGAGTGCAGCTCCCCGCAACCCAGAGGGACCCTGGGAGGGAGTGCTGCCCCCCACTCCCACAGAGGAACCCTGAGAGGGAGTACAACCCTCACACACCCCCAGAGGGACCCTGGGAGGGAGTGCAGCCCTTACACACCCCCAGAGGGACCCTGGGGGGGGGGGGGGGGGAGTACAGCTCCCCCACACACCCATAGGGACCTTGTGAGGGAGTGGAGCCCCCCACAGCCAGAGGGACCCTGCATGGAACATATCCCCTCCCCACCCAGAGGGATCCTGCATGTACAAAATCCCCCCACACACATCCAGAGGGGCACTGGGAGGGAGTGCAGCCCCCCAAAAGCCACAGACGGATCCTGCAAGGAACGTTTCCCCCCACACCCAGAGGGGCACTGGGAGGGAGTGCAGCCCCCCACAGCCAGAGGGACCCTGCAATGAACATATCTCCACACACCCAGAGGGGCACTGGGAGGGAGTGCAGCCCCCTACAGCCAGAGGGACCCTGCAATGAACATATCTCCACACACCCAGAGGGGCACTGGGAGGGAGTGCAGCCCCCCACAGCCAGAGGGACCCTGCAATGAACATATCTCCACACCCCAGAGGGACTCTGGGAAGGAGTGCAGTGCAGCCCCCCACAGCCACAGAGGGACCCTGCAAGGAACATTTCCCCCCACACCCAGAGGGACCCTGCAAGTACAAAATAACCCCCACACATCCAGAGGGGCACTGAGAGGAAGTGCAGCCCCCCAAAAGCCCCAGAGGGACCCTGCAAGGAACATTTCCCCCACACCCAGATGGACACTGGGAGGGAGTGCAGCCCCCCACAACCCAGAGTCACTCTGGGAGGGAGTACAGTGCAGCCCCACAAAGCCAGAGGGACTCTGCAAGGAACTTAACCCTCCTCACCCAGAGGAACCCTGCAATGAAAAATACCCCCCACATCCAGAGGGACCCTGTAAGGAAAAATATTCCCTACCCCCAGAGGGACCATACAGGAAAAATACTTCCCCTGCCCCCTCCTGCAAGGCAAATACTCCCCCCACACCCAGAGGGACCCTGCAGAGAATACAGCACACCTGCACATACCTGGAGATACCCCGCAAGAAATACCTTGTTGCCTCCCCAAAAACTAATGTTTTTTCATACTTGTGCAGCCGTATTCGTTTGGGGTCTCGGGGTTTTTTCTCTGTAAACCAAATTTCTTTTAAAGAAATATATAAAAAGAAGAGCCGGCGGGGGCACGGACTGCAGATGGAGGGCGACCGCGTGCGCTACGCTTAATTCTCTCCCTATTGACTTGAATGGACAAGTCTCGTCCGTAAAATGGATCAGACTCATGAAAAAAACAATACAAAAAACATGGCAAAAAAAGCCCTTACACACCAGCGGAATAGAAAAATGATACCTTACAACTCATCCTGCTAAAAAAGCAAAAAAGACACACCACAACGATTAACCCCTTAGGGGCGCAGAGCTTTTTTCCTATCCTCCATTTTTGATTTTTTTTTCCTACAAACTTTTAAAAAATCATAACTCAGAGTAACATAGAATGTTAGGCCAAAAAAGGCAATGTCCATCCAGTTCAGCCTTTTTATACCCCCCCCCCCCCCCCCTTGTTGATCCAGAGGAAGGCAAAAAAATACCCCTAATGAGGCAGAAGCCAATTTACCTTCCCGACTCCATAATGGCAGTAATCCTCGGAACAAGTTGTATTTTTCATTGCTACTATTTAGGCCTCCTGTCCACGGGCGATATTTAATTGCGTTATCCGCGGCGATAATCCGCACTCGGGTAATACATGAAACGCTTTCCATAGGATAACTAATGAAAGCGCAGCCCGATGTACACGAGCATATAAAAATCACAGCATGCCGCGCTAAACCTATCATAATGATAGGTTCATCGCAGAAGAACGTGGTGATTTTAGTGTTCTCCTGCGACGGAAATCCACTGCGTTAAAACTCAACGCCCGCGGACAGGCGGCCGTAACCCTTTCCGATCCAATTTGTATTCTGGTTTTCCTAGGGAGCTTACTCTTTTTCTGCCATTATACAACGGCGCTATCTGCTGGCTAAAGCCAGTACTGCATGAGGTGACACGTTGGATAGGCTCCAACAGCAGAGAGGCTGGCAATATACGAGGGGCTGTTGATAAGTCTTAGGCTTTGTGTTCTTTTTCTCTTTGTTGCTCCGGAGATCGTCGATGCTCTGCACAACTTCATACTGGAGAATCGGCCAATTTCAGCTGCAGGAATAGCCGACATCATGGGGATTTCTGGTGAACGTGTTTGTGTCATTATCCATGAAGCGATCTGCAAAGTGGGTCCCCAAATGTTTGACAACAGATCAGAAAAGCGTGCGAGTGAAAACGTCCTGGTCCATTTGTCAGCGTTTCCGGACTGATAAGAACTTCCGGGATGGACTGGTCACTATGGATGAGGCCTGGATTTATTTGTATGACCCTGAAACCGACAAGCAGTCAAAAGAGTGGAGGCCCAGTGGTTCTCCTCGCCCAAGGAAGTTCAGCCACTAAGATGATGGCGTCTGTGTTCTGGGATAAGGAGGGCGTGCTGCTAGTGGACGACCTTCACAATGGTTCCACCATCAATGCAAGGTATTACATTGAACTTTTGGACCGATTGAAGGCAGCTCTGAAGGCCAAAAGGAATCTTGTTCCTGCAAGACAATGCCTCCGCTCACACTGCACAAGCGACCGCGGCAAAACTGGTGGAGCTAGGCTTCCAGCTGGTTGACCACCCACCTTATTCACCAGATCTAGCTCCCTCCGACCATCATCGGTCTCCAAACCTGAAGAAACACCTCAAGGGGACCAAGTTTCACACCATTTCTGATGCCATGGCTGCTATGGATGACTGGTTTGAGGCACTACCAAAATCCTTCTTTTTGCAAGGCTTACAGAACTTGGGATACCGATGTAAAAAGTGTGTTGGCATCAATGGAGAGGATGTGGAAGAAATGGGAAGTTTCTTTCTGGGTAAAGCCAAAGACTTATCAGCAGCCCCTCGTACAGTAAGAGAACCCTGACGGACATCTTCCAACATCGCAGCTGTACAGCCTTAAATCATAATGTCTTCAGAGGTCAGACAGTGGATTGGAAAGGGTTAATGTATCATATAATATAATGAAAAACTTAGTTCTTTTTAAAGGGAAATGGAAAACCAATGTCATTTTGCCATCTTTGGGTTACTTTCATAGATCGGACTTCTAAGATGCAGCGATAGCAAATATGTTTTGGGTTTTTAGATTTTTTTGTAAATATGGCAAAAAGTTTTTAGTTGTTTTTTTTTTAAATACTCAATAGAACTTTTAAAAACAAATTTTTACATTTTTTTAGTCCCCAAGTGGATTCCAAAGGAATGGGAACTCAAATGGACAGCTGTATAATATCCTCCATGCTGGACCCACTTCTGGCTTTGCCTCCAAAGGGATTCTTTGTTTTTAATGTATCTTAAAATACTGTTAGCAATGACTGTATTAATACTGTGCCCCCTGGGTACTGGGTAGGGCAACCCAAGGCTGGCACAATACATCAAAGATCGCCATCACTCTGGTAACCAGGGTGCGATATATATTGGCGGGGCGGCGCTCGCCCCCTGGCAGAGTGAGTCAGGTTATAAATATTAAGTGTTGACAAAGAGTATTTGTGTGCTAAGTCTACAGCCTAAGAGTTAATGATGTGGGAACAATCAACGGAGCGCCACTGTTTTCTCCCTGGGCGCTGGGTGGCCCAATCAGGGACCACAGACTGCATTAAAAGCCGTTAAGTTAATGATGGACATGGGCTCCATTGCTTCTCGAGGTGAATAGGCCGAGCCAGGGAATTGGAAGGAGCACCAGATACCAATAGCAGGCGCCATAAGGAGGTGGTGGAGAACCCATTCGTGAGCAGATGGGGATAGGTGGACACCAGGTATCCCTTGGAGGACTCTGTGACCAGACACCCATGACCCCCCAGAGACTACAAAACCCATCAGTCAATGCCGATCCAGGAAAGGTGCACTCTGTAACGGGTGGCCCAGGGCACACACCACAACCTAAGCCATCCCATAGCTCAGAATCACCTCTATGTACCTGATGGCAATGGGCCTGATTTATCAAAAATGTCTAATAGTAAGACAGTCCTTGTTTTCCAAAGCAACCAATCACAGTGCAGCTTTCATTTTACCATAGCAATGAAAGCTGTTCTGTGATTGGTTGCTATCAGCAATAAGGATAGTCTTACTGTTTTAGTAAGGTGACCAGACGTCATGATTTAGGTGGGATAGTCCGCTCTGGGACCCTGTGACCTGCTGTCCCCAGGGTCCCTAAGCAGAAAACCCTTTTGTCCCGCTTTTGGGACGTATGTTCACCTTAAGGGGCGATTACCAGCCGGGGTGCTGCGGCTCCCCAGCTAATAATCACTCAATAGAGCTGCTACGGGATGTACACACTGATGGAAGTGTGCGCAACCAGGTCACTATTACTACTGGGGCCACTGTGAGGGTCACAATTACTACTGGGGGCACTGTAGGGGTTACTACTACTATTGGGGCAGATATAGAGGACACTATTACTACTGGAGTCACTGTGGGGGTCACTATCACTACTGAAGCCACTGTGGGTATTACTTCTACTGGGGCAGATATAGGGGGCACTCCTACTGGGGCCACTGTGGGAGTCAATACTACTACTGGGGCAGATATAGAGGACACTATTACTACTGGGGCCACTGTGGGGCTCACTATTACTACTGGGGCCACTGTGGGGGTTACCACTACTACTAGGGCAGATATAGAGGACACTATTACTACTGAGGCTACTGTGGAGGTCACTATTACTACTGAGGCCACTGTGGGGGGGTCATTATTACTACTGAGCCCACTGTGGGGCTCACTACTACTACTGGGGTAGATATAGGTGACACTATTACTCCTGAGGTCACTGTGGGGGTCACTTACTACTGAGGCCACTGTGGGGGTCACTATTACTACTTGAGCCACTGTGGGAGTTACTATTACTACTAGGGCCACTGTGGGGGTCACTACTGCTACTGGGGCAGATATATGGGACATTAATACTACTGAGGCCACTGTGGGGGTCACTACTACTACTGGGGCAGGTATAGGAGACACTATTACTACTGAGGCCACTGTGGGCATCACTATTACTACTGCGGCCCCTGTGGGGGTCACTACTACTACTGGGGCCACTGTGGAGGTTACCACTACTACTAGGGCAGATATAGAGGACACTATTACTACTGAGGCTACTGTGGAGGTCACTATTACTACTGAAATACAAAAGAGCTATCAGCAAAACAAAAATTTCTGCGCTCAATAAATAGTGTGAAACCACAAATAGTGATCCGTCAAAGAAAGTATAGGAGTTACACTTACTGGGGAGGGGGGTATGATGACCATGAGCCCCCTCCTTGAAGTGATGACTCCTGCAGTCTCCAAATAGATGTTTCCCACACGTTTTTTAAAAATGATGCAATAGCAACTTTAATTTCAAAACTTCGCTAAAATAACAGGCAACGCGTTTCAGTGCACACAGGCACCTTTCTCAAGCCATAATGTAACATAAAATACTCACATATATATAGGAGATAGATTACTTACAAATCATACCGCTGGTGGGGGCAGCCATATTGGGGGCGTGTCATAATGTGCCGACGTCACGGCGCCGGTCACATGGTCAATGTCTTCAACCTTCTGATAAAGTATGGGGGCGTACTAGGATGACCTACGTCATTGGGGGCGTGTCATAATGTACCCACGTCACGGCGCCGGTCACATAGTCAATGTCTTCAACCTTCTGATAAAGTATGGGGGCGTACTCGGATGACCTACGTCATTACGCCGGTCACATGACCAGCGTCTTTATATCCACCGCTGAAAGCGTCTTCCCAAGGCGGTGGCCATCTTAAGGGTGTTTAAACCTGCACATACGCCTTTTTAAGGCGCTGGCTTGTCTGACTACTGACAGCCGGGCTCCTGCTCTAACCGCCAGATGCAGAGAAACCTCAGATTCTGGCAGTTTACCCCCTTACATGCTACAATCGATAGCAACTGAAGCATGTAAGCAGATGACATGGGGAGGGGGATCCTCCTGTCACCCATTGACACCCTGCATTGCGATTGCAAAGCACCAATAGGTTTTCATGGCAGCCAGAAGCCTGACAAAGCCCAAAACACATAATAAAAAAGTAATCCAAAAGTCACCTGTACCTCAAAATGGTACCAATAAAAACTACAACTCTTCCTGCACAAGGCTTTATAGAGCGGCATTGCATTAGGGTATCCAGTAGAGTATGAGGAAAGGATACTCCATATAAAGTAGTGTAAGGGGCTCAGATGAGGTTTCCTTGGATGGTATAAGGGCAACTTCTAGTAGCCATCATACATTACTACATTTCTTTATGGTATATTGTATACAACTTCCCATTGGCTGCAGAGATCAGGTGGGATGCCTGGAGGCCTGGGGATGATAGAGAGGTGCGCTGGCTCAGTGTGCTGAGGTGGGAACTGTAGTAGCCAGACACCGGGTGAGACAAGCTGGGGAGCGATCCCAGTGGTACTCAGCCTTGATGGACTGCATTGCAGTGGGAGAGAGCTGCAGGAGGAGTGAGGAGCCGTGTGAGACTGGTCCCGGAGATTCTGTGTCTGCTGGAGAGGGACAGTGGCACAAGAAAGGAGGCAGCCTGTAACTTGAGAAGTGCAGCCCCATAACGTGTCGGAATCGATATTGCTGAGAAAAAAAAGCTGCAGAGACTCTACCCCTAGAGAGACTGCTACAGAGAGTTCACATAGTCCTGAATAGTGTGTGCATTGGGGTATCCCCAACAGACATCTAAAGATGCTTCACCTATGCTACAGTACCAAACACGGAGATACGTAAGTGAGGGGGGCCTCAGAAAAAAACCCGATATGGTTAGTGACTTAAAGGGAACCTGTCATGTCCCCACAGCACCATAAACTAAGTTATGGTGCTGTTACGGGACGTGACCGAAAGTCGGGTGAAGTTCTTTTTTTCTATTACTCACCTACTCCAGCGCTGTCACCCTCTGAAGTTGGCATGTGGCACAAAAAATCAACCCTTTTCAAAGTCCTGTGTGTGCACTCTCCCACACAAGTCTATGGGACAGCGCACACATGGGACTCTTAAGTTGGTACACGGCAGGAAAATCTGACTTTTTTTCCAGAGGGTGACAGTGCTGGATTGTGGAATTGGGGACTATAGAAAAATACCTGTTCCATAACTTAGTTTATGGTGCTTTGGGCATGTGACAGGTTCCCTTTAAGTGCAGACCTGCCAGTTAGAAATATGCAAGCTCAAGCCAACACCAGGGAAACACCTTAATATGTCAGACAAGATATTGGCCAACATTTGCAGCACTTCTGGACTCTGTGCGGGCGGACATTTGTTGGGACCACCATGTGTTTTATGATTAATAAGAATAATCGTTATTCGCGTAATACCAACTTATTCCACAGCACTCTCAAAACAGGAGAATATAGACAATTGGGAATTAGTAGGGCGTGAGGGGTGGGCTTAGGAGAAGGTGAGGCAGGAGGTGCAGGGGTGGGACACGGTAATCATGAGTGGAGAAGTGTGGGGTATCTAGATAGATCATAGGCCAGGCATGCAGTGGGAGGTGCAGGGTGCATGTTGTAGGGGGTGAGGGGGGTTTAGTTCAAGAGATTTGGTATCCTTCTTTGAAGAGGTGCGTTTTCAGGGTACGTCTGAAGTTCCGTGTGCCGGGGATTGTCCGGATGTTTTGGGATAGAGCGTTCTAGAGAATCGGTGCCGCTCTAGAGAAGTCCTGGAGGCGAACATGTGTGGTTTTGTATTAGCGGGATGTTTAGTCTAAGTGTGTTAGCGGATCGGAGTGTGCAGGCTGGGCGATGTATGGACAGGAGGGAGGCGATGTACGGTGGGGCGGTGCCATGGAGGACTTTGTGAGTGAGGGTGAAGAGTTTGAATTTGGTTCTATATTGGATGGGCAGCCAGTGCAATGACTGGCATAATGTAGAGGAGTCTGAGAAGCGTTTGGATAGGAAGATGAGTCTAGCTGCCACATTTAGTATGGATTGGAGATGGGAGAGTCTGGTGCGGGAAGAACGATTATCACTGAGAAGGTCAGTTTTTGAGAGGTTAAGTCATAGAAAGAGGGAGGACATGGTGTTAGAGACAATTTGCTGATGAAACAAAGCTAGGAGGGATAGCTAACACTAGGGAAAAGAGAGAGAGGATTCAAAAAGATCTAGAAAAGCTTGCACAGTGGGCAGCGACTAACAGAATGGTATTTAACAAGGAGAAATGCAAAGTCCTACATCGGGGCAAGAAAAATGAAGAAAGCTCATACAGAATGGGAGGAATTGGGCTAACAGCAGCACATGTGAAAAAGACTTGGGTATACTAATAGATCATAGACTGAACGTGAGTCAACAATGTGAGGCAGCAGCCAAATTCTCGCAGCTGGATGTGAGCCGTGCCCCTGCAGTGACCACCACGGCTCACCTCTTTCCAGCATCTTCTCCGCTCTGCTATGTGCTGGCGCGTCAGCCATGACGTTTCTGTGCCAGACTCTGCGAGGCTCGCACAGGAATAGGACATGCTGCGATTTGTTTACCGCACGAGTTTTCACGCGATCAAATCGTGGCTGTCTGCATAGGATTGCAGAATTCTCCTTGTCCCATAAGTTTGTGAGTGCGCAGTGTCTGGACACATCTTACAGATCTGGGACTGCTCGTATATCCTGCTCTTTGTTCTGGAGACTTTACCTCCTGCAGTGGAGAATCCTTCCTTACTCTTCATATAGCCCTTAAAATAAACATCAAATCCTGACTCCAAAGGAAGTGGCTGAGATGTGTGTGAAGATGCTGGACAGAATGAGGCAGGAAGTACTTCCCACTTTGGGGCCCAAAAAATCCTTCCATCACCCATTCAGTTCCGGAGATAAGCTCCAAGTAATGCCAATATTCCTGAACTCCAGGACCTTACCAATGGCGCACAGAAGAACTGAGGGCCGGTGGAGGTCTCACCTGTTTCCAGGGTCAGTGGTATCCGGAAATACAACATAAGTGGTAGTGTGTCCAGTATACAGGGGGTCCGCAGAGTCTTCAGGGACCTTTACTTTTTTTTTTTTATGAAGTTTTCCCATCATTCTGCACTCAATACCTCATAATGACAAAGTGACAACGGAATGTTACAAATCTTTGTCAATTTAAAAAAAAAAAAAAAAACACATTTTGCACTGACATGAGTATTCACGCCCCGTACTCAGTACTTAGTTGAAGCACCTTTGGCAGTGATTCCAGCCTTCTTGGGTCTGATGCCACAAGGTTTACACACCTGGATTTGGAGATTTTCTGCCATTCTTCTGTGCAGATCCTCTCAAGCTGTCAGGTTGGATGGGGGGGGGGGGTCTGTGGAAGCCGTTATCAGGTTTTTCCAGAGATGTTCAGTTGGGCTGTAGTCAAGGCTCTGGCTGGGCCACTGAAGGACATTTACAGTCCCTACGCCGCTCCTGTGTTGTCCCGGCTGTGTGCTTAGGGTCATTGTCTTGTTGGTAGTGACCCTTCTCATCCAGAGCACAAGAGACCTCTGACTGGTAGGTTTTCATTAACACTATCTCTGTAATTTTCTCCATTCAGCTTTCCATCACCCCTGACCAGGCCCCAGCATGATGGCTTCTGATGACTGTAGGGATGGTATTGGGCAGGTGATGAGCGGCGCCTGGTCTCCTCCACTTAGAATTGAGGCCAAAATGTTCAATCTTGGTTTTATCAGACCAAAAAATCTTGTTTCTCGCAGTCTGAGGTCCTTTAGGTGCCTTTCGGTAAACTCCAGGTGGCTTCTACGTGTCTTTTACTGAGGAGGCTTCTTTCTGGCCCCTCTGCCATAAAGCCCAGATTGGTGGAGGCTGCAGTGATGGTTGACCTTTTGGAGGTTTCTCCCATCACAGGATCTTTGGAGTTGAGTGAGAGCGACCATTGGGTTCTTGATCACCTCTCTTACCAAGGCCCTTCTCCCTTAATGACTTAGTTTGGTGATTTGGCAGTTCTAGGAAGAGTCCTGGTTGTTCCATTCTTCTTCCATGTATGAATTATGGAGGCTGCTGGGCTCCTGGTGACTTTCAGTGCAGCAGAAGTATTTTGTAGTCTCCAGATCTGTGCCTCCACACAATCCTGTCTCTGAGCTCTGCAGCCAGTTTTTTCCTCCTCGTTGCTTGGCTTTGACTCTGATATGCATTGTGAGCTGTGAGACCTTATATAGACAGGGGGGGGGGGGGGTTCTTTTACAATTATGTTCAATTAACTGAATTTACCACAGGTGACTCCAATTTAGGTGTAGAAACATCTCAAAGATGATCAAAGGAAATATGAGGCCCCCAAAACTAAATTTCAAGTGTCATACCAAAGGGTGTGAATACTTATGTCACTGCAAAATGTTAGTTTTTCCACTTTTAAAAAATGTACAAAGATTTCTAACATTTTGTTGTCACTTTGTCATTATGGGATACTGAGTGCAGAATAATGGGGAAAAACTTGAATTTTTGAACGTGAAAAAGGCCTGCAAACTTTCCGGACACGCTGTATATGTACATGTATACTGTATGTATAGAAGTGGTACTGTGCAGTTTGTATGCAGCGTCTGTAGACTGGGCCCACAGCCGAGGAGACGGCGGGGTAGATAAAGGATTTCTGTCACGATGGCCCTACAATTTCCTCCCCTGAGGACAGCCCGGGACATGTCCAAGTTACTGCTGGGGTAGGTTATAGGGAAAGAGTAACTAGCCATTACCTTACAGTGCTTTGTCACATGTGACGCCATTGTTCCTTCTGTGAACCTTGAGACGGAAATAAAGTAGTCCATGTACAGGGATAACTTTCTGAGCAAACCAGGAACGGTCGATAATGCCCGTCCAACAAAGTTCCAACAAAACAGTAACAGTCCAGAAAAAGAACACTTCACACTCTGAAGGTGGTGTGACAGGGAGGACTCTCACAGTAATCCAGAAAATCCACAGTCTCAGTTATCTGTGAGCTCCTGCTCCCGGCAAAACCATCTTGACGCTCTTACTCTCTACCGGCCATCACTCACTCCTCTGGTGTCCTTCTCTTTCTTTCTCTCTCACTCTCAGTGCAGATAGCGGCACTCCTGGGTAGCTTAGGCCCAGGCTAAGCTGATGGGTAGCTTTCAGCTTCTTCCATTCTGGACCACACAGACCAGACAGTGTCTGTGTGGCTCACTCGCAGAATCCCAACTAAAGAACTCTCTTGCTAACTGGAATGTCCTCTCCACACTAGCATCCTCACCAACATATATATTAAACCCAGTCACATGACATACAATAAGATACATTTCTCAGACACAACCCAGATGTTAACCCATTCAGTGCTGCAGAGGTGCAATACACATCAAATGCATACAACATAGAAGACACTGACAATACCATTGCATAAGACAAACATTTAACATAATGGAGGGAGCCCGCTAACTCTGTGCCACTACATGTATATACACCAATGGTACTTTGTACTGATTTGTGCAGTGTTTAGCCTTCAGCTCTATGATCAGACAGACAAGCGGTTGTGAAATTATGTCAGGGTTTGTGTGACGGGTGTTTGTGTTGTGATCAGAAAATTATGGCCTGCGGGTGGCGTCTGCAGCTGCAAATAGAACTTGTGATGTCATCCAGCCTGCTGACATCACCGGGCAAGGGGCAAGACACACGTTGCAGTCATTCATCTACTGTCAACAACTTCAACCCAAACATCAATCACCCCCATGCCAATCAAAACATATATACATAGCACGATCACATGACATACAACATGATACATTACTCAGACATAACCAAGACATTAACCCATTCAGTGCTGCAGAGGTGCAATACACATCAAATACTTACACATGGAAGACACTGACAATACAATTGCACAGGACAAATACATTCACTTATGGAAGGGGCCCCATTAACTCTGGGGTACTATAGGCTCTTCTGTTCTAGTGAGCGGGATTGGACTCTGGTTCCCATGCAGGTTTCTCTTTGAGGTCCAACCGGGTGACAACGCTCCACCATTGCACTTCTCTTGCGGCCTGCCGCAGGTTTTCCCTGAATTTCCTGTCATTTCCCCTTCAGGCTGGAGTAGCCATATGAGGTTCCTGCAGAGTTTCCCAAAAACCTGTGATTACTGGATCCCTGATAATATTCATCTGCCCTGAAGAGTCTCCTTGTAGGACATGGGACACATGTCGATTGAGGGACGGGATGGGGTCTCACGCACTGTGCCATTTTTTTCAGCGCAGAGATTCCAAGGGTCTATGTGCAGGAGGAAAAGCAGAATACCCATTTAAGGGCCAGCAGGTGACGTTCTCCATACGAGCCTCTGACAGTCAGTGACGGCTATTTGGCAGTGAGGGGTACACAGAGTACAGAACACTTCATCCAAATATAGAGGACGAGTGACGGAGTCCGCAGCGGAGTTAACCCTTCAAGATAATGGGATAAGTATCGCAGGTCCTAAGAATCCGACCCATGATTGACATGGTCACAGTATGAAGGAGCTGCAGCAGGAAGTCCTGAGTGATGTCATCTGATGATGTCATCAGTGTTTATTTACGTGTTCCGTAGCATCATGTAACGGATCGCCTTCTGTAGTACGCCGGATTCTGTCACTGACGCACTTGACTCCATTCATCCATAAATCCTCCGCTCCTCCATGGTGTATAAGCCCCTCCCAATATCTGCTCCTTAGGCCGGGCTCACACGATCGTATTTGAATTGCGCATTACGTGTGAACACGCGTGTCATATGCGGTAACTCACAAGCAATTGATTACATTTCCTTACGCAGTTCCACTCACATTAGCATGTCAGAATTGCGTAATCTGCCAGCACAAAATAGAACGCGGCATGTTCTATTTTACTGCGTATATATGTCAGATCGAGCCCACTGTTCTCTATTGTCGTGTATATACCCACAGCCTATACGCAAGCGACAGCGCGGGAAATAAAGACAAAAAAAAAAGCTGTACTGCACATGACTGCCCGCGTGGGTGCTCAGTGATGTGCAGTACAATTTCGCCACCATGCGCTGCCGTACGCAGGTTCACTGCCCCATGGCGTTTTACGCTTATGGCCGCGTGAGTCCAGCCTTGCACTTGGGGCATGTTCATACTTATTTAGTGTCAATGGAGCAAATACGCATATGGCTGCCCGACATGGTTTCCGCGCAGAAACCGTGCCAAGAAGTGACAAGTCCATTTTTTTTTTCCACAACGCATATTTGAAAATATGCGTGGCGGAAAAATCTGCGCCGAATGAACTGCCGTGCGGATTTCCGTAGCCTTGAATAGAGTGCGAAAATGGTGCAAATTCGCGGCAGACCTAGATGGACGAGTGAGCAGCTGTAGAGTAGTGGGCAGGAATGGCGCCACAGAGACTGCAGCGATGGCCAGGCACATACAGGGACCTAGAGAGCGCCACCTACTCCTGAGACGACAGCAGGGGTGATCAGTCAGTACCAGACCCGCGAGGAAGCAGCGGCGACCTGTGCTGATGAGTCTCTTGGGCGGTGGGTTGTCGTTTGCAGCAGCCCGTTAACAGGTAATGGCGGTGTGTTGTGTACATCGCACTGTGTATGTGCCGATATATAACTGAAAAGGGACCAATCAGAACCTGCGACTACAAGGCAGCGCAGCATGAAATACAGGGGGCCACGGAAAAGTAGGCCGGCACCGCACTCTTAAGATAATATGTCTGTGTTGCCCCTAGCAACCAATCACAGTGCAGCTTTCACTGCTTATACTGCTGTGGTAAAGTGAAAGCGGTGCTGTGATTGGTTGCTAGGGGCAACAGACATTTTCTTTCGGACAGCTTTCATAAGAGTGCGGTGCCGGCCTATTTTTTTGTGGCCCCCGTATCATGACCGCTGATGTGGATAGAACATCTTGTCACCATTTTGTGCTCCATAGGAGCTTACAGGCCTAGTGCGCATTTGATGATTTCTGGGACGGATAGCGCAGAGTGGCAGCCATAGACCGGCCTGGTTTACACCACTGGCTCTCATGTCTATTTCACCCACAGCCCCACCCACTGCGCCATTTTATAGGGACCCGTGTTTTGCAGTCTCTATAATATATTTTTATATCAGACGTCTTCTATCTACGAAGGAGGAATCGTCCGGCTGAGTTCAGGGCCGTCCCGGGGGCGCAGGGTTCATAGGAAGCTCCCCGGGGTGTCAGGTGGTTGTCGGACGGCCATGTTTGTCTCGTGTGGTGACAGGATGTGGGAAAGTTCTGCTCACTCCGCAGGACACGACGTAAACATCTCCAGGCCACAAGCACCACAGCGGGGCGGTCATGGAGGACATGTGTAGCGTGTGCCAGGTGCCAACTGTGTGCCAGCCTCATATTATTCCTCTGCTCAGGACTCTCATCAGGGGTCAGGATGGGACTTGTGGTGCCCCTGGGCGAGGGGGTCTGTCCGGGGACTTTACGTAACTGGGAAATATAAGAAAATGGGGCAGCAATAAAAGAGCGCCCCCTACAGATAGAAATAGTTATAGCCTTCAAGAAGTGTAAAATAACAAGGAAGGAAGGAGGCCCTGACCCGCAGAGCTGACAATCAAGAAGAGCAGCCAGTCCAATGGAAGCTATCACCATTACCCGCGGCTGGAATATTGCGCGGATAATGCAGTGACGTATCGCCCGCAGACAGGAGGCTTTATTGTATAGAATTAATTAAAATCTAAAAAATGGCGTGACAAATACATGCAAAAAGTCGTATATATTATAGTAACCATCCATATAGTAAATGAAAAGGACATAAATAGATGCTTTTCGATTTTTTTTGCTCCCCGTTATGGTGTGCGGCGGGTACTCACGGTGTGCAGTGGGTACTTACAGTGTGCGGCGGGTACTTACGATGTGCGGTGGGTACTGACGGTGTGCGGTGGGTACTGATGGTGTGCGGCAGGTACTTACGATGTGCGGTGGGTACTTACGGTGGGCGGCGGGTACTTACGATGCGAGGCGGGTACTTACAATGCGCAGTGGGTACTTACGGTGTGCGGCAGGTACTTACGATGTGCGGTGGGTACTGCCAATGTGCAGCGGGTACGGATGGTGTGCGGCAGGTACTTACGATGTGCGGTGGGTACTTACGGTGTGCGGCAGGTACTTACGATGCGAGGCGGGTACTTACGATGCGCAGCGGGTACTGACGGTGTGCGGCGCGTACTTATGATGTACAGCGAGTACTGACGGTGTGCGGCGGGTACTTCCGATGTGCAGCGGGTACTGATGGTGTGCGGCAGGTACTTATGATGTGCGGTGGGTACTGACGGTGTGCGGCGGGTACTTCCGATGTGCAGCGGGTACTGATGGTGTGCGGCAGGTACTTACGATGTGTGGTGGGTACTTACGGTGTTCGGCGGGTACTTACGATGCGAGGCGGGTACTTACGATGCGCAGCGGGTACTGACGGTGTGCGGCTCGTACTTATGATGTACAGCGAGTACTGACGGTGTGTGGCGGGTACTTACGATATGCAGCGGGTACTTATGGTGTGCGGTGGGTACTTATGGTGTGCGACGGGTACTTATGATGTGCAGCGGGTACTTACGATGTGCGGTGGGTATTTATGGTGTGCGGTGGGTACTGACGGTGTGCGACGGGTACTTATGATGTGCAGCGGGTACTTACGATGTGCGGTGGGTATTTATGGTGTGCGTTGGGTACTGACGGTGTGCGACGGGTGCTGATGGTGTGCGACGGGTACTTACGATGTGCGGTGGGTACTGACGGTGTGCGGCGGGTACTTCCGATGTGCAGCGGGTACTGATGGTGTGCGGCAGGTACTTACGATGTGCGGCTGGTACTTACGGTGTGCGGCGGGTACTTGCGATGCGCAGCGGGTACTTACGATGTGCGGTGGGTACTGACGGTGTGCGGCGCGTACTTATGATGTACAGCGGGTACTGACGGTGTGTGGCGGGTACTTACGATATGCAGCTGGTACTTATGGTGTGCGGTGGGTACTTATGGTGTGCGGTGGGTACTTATGGTGTGCGGTGGGTACTTATGGTGTGCGACGGGTACTTATGATGTGCAGCGGGTACTTATGATGTACGGTGGGTACTTATGATGTGCGGTGGGTACTGATGGTGTGTGACGGGTACTGACGGTGTGCGACGGGTACTTACGATGTGCGGTGGGTACTGACGGTGTGCGGCGGGTACTTACAATGTGCAGCGGGTACTTATGGTGTGCGGTGGGTACTTATGGTGTGCGGTGGGTACTTATGGTGTGCGACGGGTACTTATGATGTGCAGCGGGTACTTATGATGTACGGTGGGTACTTATGATGTGCGGCGGGTACTGATGGTGTGTGACGGGTACTGACGGTGTGCGACGGGTACTTACGATGTGCGGTGGGTACTGACGGTGTGCGGCGGGTACTTACAATGTGCGGCGGGTACTTACAATGTGCGGCGGGTACTTATGGTGTGCAGCGGGTACTTATGGTGTGCGGTGGGTACTTATGGTGTGCGGTGGGTACTGATGGTGTGCGACGGGTACTGACGGTGTGCGACGGGTACTGACGGTGTGCGACGGGTACTGACGGTGTGCGACGGGTACTGACGGTGTGCGGTGGGTACTGACGGTGTGCGGCGGGTACTTACAATGTGCAGCGGGTACTTATGGTGTGCGGTGGGTGCTGACTAGTATCTGGATACGGGATACGCAGCTCTGCAATAATAAAAAGACAATAAATACGCCTCTAATAATAAACAAGGATCTAAGAGGCGACATAAAAGCCTCTAATGACATTAACGAGGCCAAAACATCAGTCAGTCAGGATAACATATCTTTCTCTAGTCGGCTCTGATGGATATGGAACTATCAGTAATCGCGACATACCGGACATATAATAATATGACTGGGATATTCATGTTTCTATTCGGGACACAATCTGATTCCCCTAGCTCTCGGTTATGTGCGACAGAGTGTTATATACATAGGAGACTCGGCTTCCGTCCTAATATTCACTCATTTGTATCTTTAGGGCCAGTGTCCTTGCTTGTTAGGATGTAATATACGACTTTTTGTATTTATTTGTCTTTGTTCTGCCATTTTTTAGATTTTAATTAATTCTATATAATAAAGGTTAAATATTACTTCATCAATTATACTATAGTCACATCCAGAGCTGCAGTCATCATTCTGCAGTTACATCATGGACTCCAGTCACATCATGTCTTATACTTCGCTCAGATTCAGAGCTGCCATCATAAATCTGTTACATTATGTCAGTAGTTACATAATGTGCTTTAGTCACATCCAGAGCTGCAGTCATCATTCTGCAGTTACATCATGGACTCCAGTCACATCCAGAGCTGCTGTCATAAGTCTACTGCTACATTATGTCTTTCTCTCCGGTCTCAACTCCGTTGTCACATCATGTTTCTTACCCTCCAGTCACATCCAGAGCTGCTGTTGCATCATGTTTTATAATCCAGTCACATCCGGAGCTGCAGTCGCACATCTGTGTGGGCCCATCTTGCTGTACCGCAGTGCTGCGGATGTCGTGTTTACAACAGGTGATGTACGATCGGCTCAAGATACTTCATCTTACGGTAGTTTCACACAGGCGATTGCTATATCACCGCGAGAAAATCGCGGAAAAATCGCCTTCTTTGTCCACGTGATTTTTGAGCGTCAGCGCTGCTTTTTCTCACTAAAACATGGCTGCCGATTGCGATTTTCGGACGCGATTTGGCCACGATTTTCTTACAACAGACAATAGGATTTTTAATGTTAAAAACGCATCGCATGAAAACCGCACGTTTGTGCCCCCCGATGCGAGACGAAGGAGGCTGCATAGGGAAGCATGGGAGATTTAAGAAAAGCAAACCGCAGAACGGTAGCGCACGCCGCCATTTGTTTTTCACTCCGCATCGCGTGAGTAAAAACATCGCAAATGTGAAGGAAACCATTTAAAAGCGTGGGTTTCATAATTCTGGGTCTTCACGCGATCACGCATCGCGCAATTTCATATCCAGCCGTAAAATGCAGAATAAGATCTCCACTCAATCTCTGTTCACCATGAAAAAGAATTGTGGCTACAGCTCTGGATGTGACTGGGGTGTATGATGTGAAGTAATGGCAGAATTGTGACTGCAGCTCTGGATGTGACTGGGGTAGAAGACATTATGTAATGGCAGAATTGTGACTGCAGCTCTGGATGTGACTGGGGTGTATGATGTGAAGTAATGGCAGAATTGTGACTGCAGCTCTGGATGTGACTGGAGTAGAAGACATTATGTAATGGCAGAATTGTGACTGCAGCTCTGGATGTGACTGGGGTGTATGATGTGAAGTAATGGCAGAATTGTGACTGCAGCTCTTGATGTGACTGGGGTGTATGATGTGAAGTAATGGCAGAATTGTGACTGCAGCTCTTGATGTGACTGGGGTGTATAATGTGAAGTAATGGCAGAACAGTGCCTGCAGCTCTGGATGTGACTGGAGTACAAGACATGATGTAATGGCAAAATTGTGACTGCAGATCTGGATGTGACTGAGGTGTATGATGTGAAGTAATGGCAGAATTGTGACTGCAGCTCTAGAGGTGACTGGAGTATAAGACATGATGTAACAGCATAATTGTGAATACAACTCTGGATATGAATGGGGTATATGATGTGAAGTAATGGCAGAATTGTGACAGCAGCTCTGGATGTGACTGGAGTAGAAGACATGATGTAATGGCATAATTGTGGCTACAGCTCTGGATGTGACTGGAGTAAAAGACATGATGTAATGGCATAATTGTGGCTACAGCTCTGGATGTGACTGGAGTAAAAGACATGATGTAATGGCAGAATTGTGACTGCAGGTCTGGATGTGACTGGGGTGTATGATGTGAAGTAATGGCAGAAATGTGACTGCAGCTTTAGAGGTGGCTGGAGTATAAAACATGATGTCACAGCATAATTGTGACTGCAGCTCTGGTTGTGACTGGAGTAAAAGACATAATGTAATGGCTGTTGTAGTAATAATAATGTATTTGTGTTTCTTAAAGCAGCCTATGCAAATATATGTATGTATATATTCATATATCCACCTTCATAGAAAATAGCTAGCAGTCAAATGGTTAACTGGTTCATTCTTATGCTGGTATCCTGAAATACACGCCTTATCTCAAGTTCTACAAGGTCCTGAGATGTGTTTCTCATGAGAAAGACCTGCGATGCCCTCCGCTCATAAGAGGGGGGCTGCTCCTTATCTCCTCCCTTGGATTCCTCAGTCCAGGCAGAGATATTGATAGTCTGTTCTAGTTGCGTTTCCTAGAAATTACGTGTTCACATAGCAACATACACCTGGGGTGTAAACATATGTTAATGAGCAGCGTCGTTACATACTAGGCCAATCATGAGTTGTTATGATGTTGGGAGGGGTATGCATGTAATTGGTGCGTCATATTCAGTATAACTGTATTGTATTTCCTTGCAATAAACCAGAAGGGTATGGGGGCTCACGGGGAATACCCCTGAGTCCAAATACATATATTCATGCATGAAGCTTCTCATTCTAACCAATTTGGAGCAGATCAGTGAAATCTTCTGGAATATGATTTATTCCTATAACATGGCAGAATTGTGACTACAACTCTGGATGTGACTGAGGTGTATGGTGTGAAGTAATGGCAGAACAGTGACTGCAGATCTGGATGTGACTGGAGTGCAAGACATGATATAATGGCAGAATTGTGACTGCAGATCTGGATGTGACCGAGGTGTATGATGTGAAGTAATGGCAAAATTGTGACTGCAGCTCTAGAGGTGGCTGGAGTATAAGACTTGATGTAATAGCATAATTGTGGCTGCAGCTCTAGATGTGACTGGAGTATGATTAGTAAGCTTTGGGTGTACACGACCTGTCAGTTTCCAGTCCCCAGGAGGTTGTAATTCAGGATACACAGAGATATAGGTGACAGATATAAGTGACTATCTAGGTGTCCCTGCTGGACTGTAAACACCAAATATTAACCCTTGCAGCGACTGCTGTCCCCCCACAGACTCTCCACTGGTCCGGGTGTTTGTTGAGATGAGGGTGGAGTTCCTCTTTAATATGGAGCAGATGTATAAATAAGGGTCCCCTAATATATTGTTATATAGGACGCTCACTCCCACCGCACCACCATAGATGAAGCATGCCAGTATGGCGGCCGGCTACGTCTTCTGTGGTTGTGCGGTCCGCACTCGCTGTGAATGAAGCTGCTGCCAGCGGGATGTTTGCTCAGCTGCATAAATAAACCGTACATTGTGCGGACATATTCTATATAAACTCCGGGAGGCGGAAAATGTGGAGTCCATGAACCTCGCGAGCTTCCTGCCCCGGGGGCCGGAGGATAAACAGATCGACGTGGAAAACTGCCGAAAACCAGCATAACCTCAGTGTCACCGCGCATCTGCGGTCATACCACGCACGGTGCGCACACGGGACGTCAGACCGCAACCATGTCGTGATATCGGAATCTCCGTAATCGCGTCCTGGCGTGAGTCATGTACGACATCAATGCACCATTTATAGGATGACATGACAGCTGCTCTGAGTGTGAGCGGAGTATAATGGGATACTATTTATACAGTCATTACGGACGGTCCAGTTCTCTTCTCCAGTCTGGGGTTCCCCTGGCACACAGCGGGCAGTGTGTGGGCGGGTGACAGTTATACCTCGAGGTGGGAAAAATTCTACACACTTTTTTTTTCAATTTTTCCGGAAAAAAATGGCTTAGGAAAAAAACCCTGTTTTCTTCCCAGCATTTCCGTTTTTCTCCAGGCCGTCCCATCTCTAGTTCCACCCTGTACTGAGACCTTCTCCCATTAAAGAGATCTGTTAATATACGCATCCATCTATATTATATAACCGCGCGATATATAGTAATGGCGGCACGCGGCTGCAGATACGGAGCGCTGCTGACTACTGGACACGGTCGATTTTCTGCCTGTATGAACTGGATGCTTTAAATTGCAATGACAAATGATGTCTTATACTCCAATCACATCCGAAGCTGCTGTCACATCATGTTTTATATGCCCACCACATCCAAAGCAGACATTCTGCTATTACATCCTGTGATATACTCCAGTCACATCCAGAGCAGCTGTCACAACTCTACCATCATCTGTTGTGCTCCAATCACAATTATACTGCTTTATTGTCTTATACTCCAATCACATCCAGAGCTGCAGTTACATTATTTCTTTAGGCCGGCTGCACACGACTGGATTTGGATTGCAAAATCCATGATTGTCACCCGTGCGGACGATCCGCAGCATTCCGCATCCACTAACAAGAATGTGACATTTGCGTGTTCGCTCACACGATCGGACAATTATTGCGATTTCCGTTCGCGGGGAAAAAAAAAAAAGCATCATGTTGTATTTTTGCACGGATTCTGCGCGGACCGCCTCCATTGAAGTGGAAGCAGTCTGACCCGCGACCCTTTCGCAATTGACATCCGGAAAGGTCGTGGAATTCGTGTCATCGCTGGTGATGGTGCCGGAAAAGCAGGGATTTTTAAAAAAAAATCTGTACTGCGCATGTCCAACGGCGAGCCGTCCGGGCCATCCGCAATACAGAGAAATACGGATACGCGCAGATGGCGGCTTGGGACAGGGTCGGATTCCGCTGCGCTCTCCCGCATGCATGTGGATTTTGTGCCGGACTCCAGTCACATCCAGAGCTGCAGTCACAATTCTGCTGTCCGCAAATGAATCTGCCCTGAGTGCGCACAGAAAAACCTCGTTCATAGCGCAAATACGTTGCGCTGAGGCACGCGTAAAAACGCATACGCCCGTGTGAAGGAGCCCTTATGTGGTACATTATATCTTATACTCCGCTCACATCTGAGGTGACGCTTCTGTTTTATGTTCTGCAGGATGCTGGGAGCGGCTCCTCCACTTGGTAAGTATGTGCCCCCTGTAGCATACTGCGAGCACTGCAGTCAGCCAGGATCTTATCAAAGGTGTCATGAGACGCCATCACCTCATTACCCAGACACATGAGAGGCAGAGACGTCCCCGACTATCTCCGCACCCCCCCCTGCCTGAATCCAGGATCACAGCCCAATATGAGCAGTGATCCACCAACAGCCGAGCATTGCCAGGAACCCATGAGAATACACAGTGCCAACCTCAGGTGAGATGCCACCCTCTTGGCAATTATTTTGCTTCCCCCATTCTCTTGTCATTAGAATGAAAATTATATATAGATTTACACTGATAGGCAGTCTGCCTGTATTCTGCTTGTGCAGACAGCAGCAAATCCACAGCAGAACAGGTCAGTGAATAAATACAGCACCAGAGCCAATCTGAGTGCATAGATACAATACCAGAGCCAACCTCAGTGCATAGATACAATACCAGAGCCAACCTCAGTGCATAGATACAATACCAGAGCCAACCTCAGTGCACAGATACAATACCAGAGCCAACCTCAGTGCATAGATACAATACCAGAGCCAACCTCAGTGCATAGATACAATACCAGAGCCAACCTCAGTGCATAGATACAATACCAGAGCCAACCTCAGTGCATAGATACAATACCAGAGCCAACCTCAGTGCATAGATACAATACCAGAGCCAACCTCAGTGCATAGATACAATACCAGAGCCAACCTCAGTGCACAGATACAATACCAGAGCCAACCTCAGTGCATAGATACAATACCAGAGCCAACCTCAGTGCATAGATACAATACCAGAGCCAACCTCAGTGCATAGATACAATACCAGAGCCAACCTCAGTGCATAGATACAATACCAGAGCCAACCTCAGTGCATAGATACAATACCAGAGCCAACCTCAGTGCATAGATACAATACCAGAGCCAACCTCAGTGCATAGATACAATACCAGAGCCAACCTCAGTGCATAGATACAATACCAGAGCCAACCTCAGTGCATGGATACAGCACCAGAGCCAACCTCAGTGCATGGATACAATACCAGAGCCAACCTCAGTGCATGGATACAGCACCAGAGCCAACGTCAGTGCATAGATACAGTCCCAGAGCCAACCTCAGTGCATGGATATAGCACCAGAACCAACCTCAGTGCATGGATACATCCTAACAGCCAACCTCAGTGCATGGAAGACAGCACCAGAGCCAACCTCAGTGCATGGAAGACAGCACCAGAGCCAACCTCAGTGCATGGAAGACAGCACCAGAGCCAACCTCAGTGCATGGAAGACAGCACCAGAGCCAACCTCAGTGCGTGGATGCAATATCAGAGCTAACCTCTGTGCATGAAATACAGCACTAGAGCCAACCTCAGTGCGTGGATACTATACCAGAGCCAACCTTAGTGTATGGAAGACAGCGTTGAAGTTGGCTCTGGTGCTGTCTTCGATGCACTGAGGTTGGCTCTTGTATTGTATCCATGCACTAAGGTTGGTTCTGGTATTGTATCCATGCACTGAGGTTGGCTCTGGTATTGTATCCATGCACTGAGGTTGGCTCTGGTATTGTATCCATGCACTGAGGTTGGCTCTGGTATTGTATCCATGCACTGAGGTTGGCTCTGGTGCTGCATCCATGCACTGAGGTTGGCTCTGGTATTGTATCCATGCACTGAGGTTGGCTCTGGTATTGTATCCATGCACTGAGGTTGGCTCTGGTGCTGCATCCATGCACTGAGGTTGGCTCTCGTATTGTTCCATGCACTAAGGTTGGTTCTGGTGTGTGCATACAATACCAGAGCCAACCTCCGTGCATGGATACAATACCAGACCCAACCTCATGACATAAATACCGCACCAGAACGCACCTCAGTGCATAGATACAAAACCAGAACCAAGCTCAGTACACAACTACAGCACTGGAACCAAGCTCAGTGTATACATATAGTAGCAGCACTAAGCAATTGTGTAGTGGTGGCGCTGATGGACTGACAGTGGCGCCTCAGGAGCATCAGAGGGAAGCAGACAGAGCTGGGAGGATTCATATTGTTTTACAGAATGCTGCCACACAGAGGAAGATGATCATTTGGCCAGGCGGACCTAAAGAGGGTTAATTGCCCCATCCTACAACTGCCTGGGCCCCCCTACGAGCTGGCGGCTGGCGCCCTGTGTGTGCCCATGACTGAGGCCTGCCATGATAATACCTTCTGATTCCAGAGTATGTAAAGCGCCCTCTTCTGGTCACACACAGCACTGCCAGGTTCAGTGGAGTGGACTGAGATTCTACATACCGGGCCGAGACTAGAGAGAGGCCTCCTGCACACGGGAGGATTTTTGCTGCGGAATCTGGAGCGTGCGTCCGCGTCCGGGTCTGCAGCAATAACCCTCCAGAGCACGCTGCGGAAACATGATTCTTCAGGCACGGGAGCAAAAACCATCGCAGGATAAGAAATCACAGCATGCTCCATTTTCCTGTGGTTCTCGCATGGACGGCTTCCACTGAAGTCCATGGAGGCTGTCCGACCCGCGGCCCGTCCGTAATTGATATCGTGAACGGCCCGTGGATTCCGCGGGTAAAGCAGGAGTTTAAAAAAAATGTATACTGCGCATATCCGACGGTGAGCCATGCGGACCATCCGCAGCACAGACGAAGATCAAGAAAAGCAGATGCCGCTGCGGCCAGGGACGGGTTTTGCTGCGGGATTCCGCATGTGGAATCCGACCCGCCCGTGAGCATGCGGCCATAGAGAGAGAGAGAATCCCCAGATTCAGCTGTTACACTGTATATGACAATCCCGTGAGCCCCCTTCACATGAGCGTAGCATTTCTGCGGAATGAACACTTTTTTGCGCGCACTTGGGTGTATTTTACTGTATTTTGCACCCGCAAGGCATCTTCATTTACACGCAGCAAACAAAGACTGAAATGGCTAATTTATCTAATATACCCGTTTACAGATGAGTTAGCTGTGGTGAACAAAAGAGCATTAGAGATGAGCGAACGTACTCGTTTAGGGCCATTTCGCAATCGAGCATCGCTTATCGCTTTTTTCGAGTAACTGACTACTCGGGCGAAAAAAAATTCGGGGGGGGGGGGGTGCCGGGGGTGAACCGGGGGTTGCAGAGGGGAGTGGGGGGAGAGAGAGAGAGCTCCCCCCTGTTTCCCACTGCTACCCCCCGAATCTTTTCGCCCGAGTATTCAGTTACTCGAAAAAAGCGATGCTCGATTGTGAAATCGCCCTTAACGAGTACGTTCGCTCATCTCTAAAGAGCATTCATGACAGGCGGTCCATACAGGTAACGGCTGGGACTGGCCGTCACATTCTGCACCCAGCGCCGGCTGTTAACAATCAGGGGGTGTGGAGCGCCTCCTAATGCCTCTTACTATCAATATTTAATTTACAGGAAGCTTCTCAGCTGTGAGTGGAGCGACCCTCCCTGATTATAATGTACACTGAGGACATCATAGGCACCACTCGCCCCCTGCCAACGCCTCCTCTGTTCCCAAAAGATATGCTACTATGCAGCGTGTATATATATATATATATATATATATATATGTATATATATATATATATATATATATATATATATATTACAGTACTGTACAGTGTGTGTGTGTGTGTATATATATATATATATATATATATAATACAGTACTATGCAGCGTGTATGTATATATATATATATATATATATATATATATATATATATATATATAATATACTAGCTGATATACCCGGCTTCGCCCGAGTTAATTTGGTGTGAACACCAGAAAATCTTATGAAGTCGTGGTTACTTTAGAGATACTGAGGAAAAACATATGTTCACCATTTTGCATAGTTCTCTGTGTTACCCAGGAAACACCACGGGGAGGCAACCATGCGACGTTTCCTTTATATAAAACTAGCTGATATACCCGGCTTCGCCCCAGTTAATTTGGTACTGGTGTTTATCTGGTGTTCACATGGAAAATCTTATGAAGTCGTGGTTACTTTAGAGATACCGGAAAAACATATGTTCACCATTTTGCATAGTTCTCTGCGTTACCCAGGAAACACCACGGGGAGGTAACCATGCGACATTTCCTTTAAGTAAAATAACATCAGGAAGTGAGAGAATTAAATTTCGTATGTAAAATGTGGACGCTAATTCTTTTGTGCTTAGAATTGAATAATCGAGTCGGGACCCATTAACTTTTCCTATTTATGACATAATCAATGCCCGTTCCAAATTTCATGTTTCTATGACACCGGGAAGTGAGAGAATTAGATTCCGTACGTAAAATTTGGACGCTAGTTCTTTTGCGCTAGAATTGAATAATGGAGTTGGGACCCATTAGCTTTTCCTATTTATGACATAATCAATGCTGCTGCCAAATTTCCAGTTTCTATGACATTGGGAAGTGAGAGATTTAGATTATGTACGTAAAATTTCGATGCTAATTCTTTTGCACTAGAATTGAATAATCGAGTTGGGACCCTATTGTGGAGATAATCTATGCTCGCGCCAAAATTCATGTTTCTACGACATCGGGAAGTTGGAGAACTTTTGACGAGTCAGGCAGTGAGTGAGTGAGTCAGTCAGTGAGTGAGTCAGTGAGGGCTTTCATCTTTATATATATAGATAGATACAGTACTATGCAGCGTATATATATATATATATATATATATATATACAGTACTGTGCAAAGATTTTAGGCAGGTGAGGAAAAAATGCTGCGAAGTAAGAACGCTTTCAAAAATAGAAGCATTAATAGTTTTTTTTTTGTCAATTAACCCCTTAAGGACGCGGCCCCTTGGTTTTTCCCCAGATTTTTTCTATTGCCGTCGCTGTCTGAGGGCTCGTTGTTTCTTTGCAGAACAAGTTGTATTTTTCAGTGTTCCTATATAATGTATCGTATAATGTACTGAAAAACTTTTCAAAATTTCCAAATTGTATTTTTCAGTGTGAAATTGAAAAAAAACCGCAATTCCGCCATCTTTGAAGGGGCGAGTCTTGTTTTCACATATTGCGGCAGAAACAACATGATAACTTTACTCTGTGGGTCAGTACAATTATTACGATACCAAATTTAGGGCTTATTCCGACGTCCGTGTATCGTCTGGGTTTTGACGCCCCGCTGATATACGCTGTCTCTTTCAGCAGGGAGAGGAGGCGGGACGGGATGGGAGCTAGTGTGCTGAGCTCCCGCCCCCTCTCCACCCTCTCTCCGATCCTCGCCACTAGTTGCGAAGGGAGGGGCAGGGGCGGAACTTAGCTCGACTCCTCCCTCTGCAGAGAGGGACAGCGTATATCGGCCGGGCGTAAAAACCCAACCGATATCCACAAGTCGGAATAAGCCCTTATAGTTCTTTTTGCTTTTAAAAAACAAAAGTATCTTCAGAAAAAAAACAATTATTTTCTGCCGCCGTCCCCTGACAACCGCAACGTTTTTATTTTCCACACAGGTAATTTATGTTCTATTCTGTAGATTCTAGTTGCATTATTTTGGAGCTCGTGTGACTTTTTGACCACTTTTTATTACATTTTTTGTTGCAGATCGGGTAGCCAAAAAAGTGCAATTCTGCCATGTAGTGTATATATATGACAGGAGAAGGGGTACCAAGTAGTGTATGTATATATATGACAGGAGAAGGGGTACCGTGTAGTGTATGTATATATATGACAGGAGAAGGGGTACCATGTAGTGTATGTATATATATGACAGGAGAAGGGGTACCGTGTAGTATTTGTATATATATGACAGGAGAAGGGGTACCGTGTAGTATTTGTATATATATGACAGGAGAAGGGGTACCGTGTAGTGTATGTATATATATGACAGGAGAGGGAGTACCGTGTAGTATTTGTATATATATGACAGGAGAAGGGGTACCGTGTAGTGTATGTATATATATGACAGGAGAAGGGGTACCGTGTAGTATTTGTATATATATGACAGGAGAAGGGGTACCGTGTAGTGTATGTATATATATGACAGGAGAAGGGGTACCATGTAGTGCATATATATACAGGACAGAAGAAGGGGTACCGTGTAGTGTATGTATATATATGACAGGAGAAGGGGTACCATGTAGTGCATATATATACAGGACAGGAGAAGGGGTACCGTGTAGTGCATATATATACAGGACAGGAGAAGGGGTACCGTGTAGTGTATGTATATATATGACAGGAGAAGGGGTACCGTGTAGTGTATGTATATATATGACAGGAGAAGGGGTACCATGTAGTGCATATATATACAGGACAGGAGAAGGGGTACCGTGTAGTGTATGTATATATATGACAGGAGAAGGGGTACCATGTAGTGTATGTATATATATGACAGGAGAAGGGGTACCGTGTAGTATTTGTATATATATGACAGGAGAAGCGGTACCATGTAGTGTATGTATATATATGACAGGAGAAGGAGTACCGTGTAGTATTTGTATATATATGACAGGAGAAGGGGTACCGTGTAGTATTTGTATATATATGACAGGAGAAGGGGTACCATGTAGTGTATGTATATATATATATGACAGGAGAAGGGGTACCGTGTAGTGTATGTATATATATGACAGGAGAAGGGGTACCATGTAGTGCATATATATACAGGACAGGAGAAGGGGTACCGTGTAGTGTATGTATATATATAACAGGAGAAGGGGTACCATGTAGTGCATATATATACAGGACAGGAGAAGGGGTACCGTGTAGTGTATGTATATATATGACAGGAGAAGGGGTACCATGTAGTGCATATATATACAGGACAGGAGAAGGGGTACCGTGTAGTGTATGTATATATATGGCAGGAGAAGGGGTACCATGTAGTGCATATATATACAGGACAGGAGAAGGGGTACCGTGTAGTGTATGTATATATATGACAGGAGAAGGGGTACCATGTAGTGCATATATATACAGGACAGGAGAAGGGGTACCGTGTAGTGTATGTATATATATGACAGGAGAAGGGGTACCGTGTAGTGTATGTATATATATGACAGGAGAAGGGGTACCATGTAGTGCATATATATACAGGACAGGAGAAGGGGTACCGTGTAGTGTATGTATATATATGACAGGAGAAGGGGTACCGTGTAGTGTATGTATATATATGACAGGAGAAGGGGTACCGTGTAGTGTATATATATACAGGACAGGAGAAGGGATACCGTGTAGTGTATGTATATATATGACAGGAGAAGGGGTACCGTGTAGTGTATGTATATATATGACAGGAGAAGGGGTACCGTGTAGTATTTGTATATATATGACAGGAGAAGGGGTACCGTGTAGTGTATGTATATATATGACAGGAGAAGGAGTACCGTGTAGTATTTGTATATATATGACAGGAGAAGGGGTACCATGTAGTGTATGTATATATATGACAGGAGAAGGGGTACCGTGTAGTATTTGTATATATATGACAGGAGAAGGGGTACCATGTAGTGTATATATATACAGGACAGGAGAAGGGGTACCGTGTAGTGTATGTATATATATGACAGGAGAAGGGGTACCGTGTAGTGTATGTATATATATGACAGGAGAAGGGGTACCGTGTAGTGTATGTATATATACGACAGGAGAAGGGGTACCGTGTAGTGTATATATATACAGGACAGGAGAAGGGGTACCGTGTAGTGTATGTATATATATGACAGGAGAAGGGGTACCATGTAGTGCATATATATACAGGACAGGAGAAGGGGTACCGTGTAGTGTATGTATATATATATGACAGGAGAAGGGGTACCATGTAGTGTATATATATGACAGGAGAAGGGGTACCATGTAGTGTATGTATATATATGACAGGAGAAGGGGTACCGTGTAGTGTATATTTATATACAGGACAGGAGAAGGGGTACCGTGTAGTATTTGTATATATATGACAGGAGAAGGGGTACCATGTAGTGTATGTATATATATGACAGGAGAAGGGGTACCGTGTAGTATTTGTATATATATGACAGGAGAAGGGGTACCATGTAGTGTATGTATATATATGACAGGAGAAGGGGTACCGTGTAGTGTATGTATATATACAGGGCAGGAGAAGGGGTACCGTGTAGTATTTGTATATATATGACAGGAGAAGGGGTACCATGTAGTGTATGTATATATATGACAGGAGAAGGGGTACCGTGTAGTATTTGTATATATATGACAGGAGAAGGAGTACCGTGTAGTATTTGTATATATATGACAGGAGAAGGGGTACCATGTAGTGTATGTATATATATGACAGGAGAAGGGGTACCGTGTAGTATTTGTATATATATGACAGGAGAAGGGGTACCGTGTAGTGTATGTATATATATGACAGGAGAAGGGGTACCATGTAGTGTATGTATATATATGACAGGAGAAGGGGTACCGTGTAGTATTTGTATATATATGACAGGAGAAGCGGTACCATGTAGTGTATGTATATATATGACAGGAGAAGGAGTACCGTGTAGTGTATGTATATATATGACAGGAGAAGGAGTACCGTGTAGTATTTGTATATATATGACAGGAGAAGGGGTACCGTGTAGTGTATGTATATATATGACAGGAGAAGGGGTACCATGTAGTGTATATATATACAGGACAGGAGAAGGGGTACCGTGTAGTGTATGTATATATATGACAGGAGAAGGAGTACCGTGTAGTGTATGTATATATATGACAGGAGAAGGAGTACCGTGTAGTGTATGTATATATATGACAGGAGAAGGGGTACCGTGTAGTGTATATATATACAGGACAGGAGAAGGGGTACCGTGTAGTGTATGTATATATATGACAGGAGAAGGGGTACCATGTAGTGTATGTATATATATATGACAGGAGAAGGGGTACCGTGTAGTGTATGTATATATATGACAGGAGAAGGAGTACCGTGTAGTATTTGTATATATATGACAGGAGAAGGGGTACTGTGTAGTGTATATATATATACAGGACAGGAGAAGGGGTACCGTGTAGTGTATGTATATATATGACAGGAGAAGGAGTACCGTGTAGTATTTGTATATATATGACAGGAGAAGGGGTACCATGTAGTGTATGTATATATATGACAGGAGACGGGGTACCGTGTAGTGTATGTATATATATGACAGGAGAAGGGGTACTGTGTAGTGTATATATATATATGACAGGAGAAGGGGTACCGTGTAGTGTATGTATATATATGACAGGAGAAGGGGTACCATGTAGTGCATATATATACAGGACAGGAGAAGGGGTACCGTGTAGTGTATGTATATATATGACAGGAGAAGGAGTACCGTGTAGTATTTGTATATATATGACAGGAGAAGGGGTACCGTGTAGTGTATGTATATATATGACAGGAGAAGGGGTACCATGTAGTGCATATATATACAGGACGGGAGAAAGGGTACCGTGTAGTGTATATATATGACAGGAGAAGGGGTACCGTGTAGTGTATATATATGACAGGAGAATTGGTGCCGTGTAGTGTATGTATATATATGACAGGAGATGGGGTACCGTGTAGTGTATATATATACAAGACAGGAGAAGGGGTACCGTGTAGTGTATGTATATATATGACAGGAGAAGGAGTACCGTGTAGTATTTGTATATATATCACAGGAGAAGGGGTACCGTGTAGTGTATATATATATACAGGACAGGAGAAGGGGTACCGTGTAGTGTATGTATATATATGACAGGAGAAGGGGTAACGTGTAGTGTATGTATATATATGACAGGAGAAGGGGTACCGTGTAGTGTATATATATATATGACAGGAGAAGGGGTACCGTGTAGTGTATGTATATATATGACAGGAGAAGGGGTACCGTGTAGTGTATGTATATATATGACAGGAGAAGGGGTACCGTGTAGTGTATGTATATATATGACAGGAGAGGGAGTACCGTGTAGTATTTGTATATATATGACAGGAGAAGGGGTACCATGTAGTGTATGTATATATATGACAGGAGAAGGAGTACCGTGTAGTGTATATATATATACAGGACAGGAGAAGGGGTACCGTGTAGTGTATGTATATATATGACAGGAGAAGGGGTACCATGTAGTGTATGTATATATATGACAGGAGAAGGGGTACCATGTAGTGCATATATATACAGGACAGAAGAAGGGGTACCGTGTAGTGTATGTATATATATGACAGGAGAAGGGGTACCATGTAGTATTTGTATATATATGACAGGAGAAGGGGTACCGTGTAGTGTATGTATATATATGACAGGAGAAGGGGTAGCATGTAGTGTATGTATATATATAACAGGAGAAGGGGTACCGTGTAGTGTATGTATATATATGACAGGAGAAGGGGTACCGTGTAGTGTATGTATATATATGACAGGAGAAGGGGTACTGTGTAGTGTATGTATATATATGACAGGAGAGGGAGTACCGTGTAGTATTTGTATATATATGACAGGAGAAGGGGTACCATGTAGTGTATGTATATATATGACAGGAGAAGGGGTACCATGTAGTGCATATATATACAGGACAGAAGAAGGGGTACCGTGTAGTGTATGTATATATATGACAGGAGAAGGGGTACCATGTAGTATTTGTATATATATGACAGGAGAAGGGGTACCATGTAGTGCATATATATACAGGACAGGAGAAGGGGTACCGTGTAGTGTATGTATATATATGACAGGAGAAGGGGTAGCATGTAGTGCATATATATACAGGACAGGAGAAGGGGTACCGTGTAGTGTATGTATATATATGACAGGAGAAGGGGTACCGTGTAGTGTATATATATACAGGACAGGAGAAGGGGTACCGTGTAGTGTATGTATATATATGACAGGAGAAGGGGTACCGTGTAGTGTATGTATATATATGACAGGAGAAGAGGTACCGTGTAGTGTATATATATACAGGACAGGAGAAGGGGTACCGTGTAGTGTTTGTATATATATGACAGGAGAAGGGGTACCGTGTAGTGTATATATATGACAGGAGAAGGGGTACCGTGTAGTGTATGTATATATATATGACAGGAGAAGGGGTACCATGTAGTGTATGTATATATATATGACAGGAGAAGGAGTGCCGTGTAGTATTTGTATATATATGACAGGAGAAGGGGTACCGTGTAGTGTATGTATATATATGACAGGAGAAGGGGTACTGTGTAGTGTATATATATATATGACAGGAGAAGGGGTACCATGTAGTGTATGTATATACAGGACAGGAGAAGGGGCACTGTGTAGTGTATGTATATATATGACAGGAGAAGGGGTACCGTGTAGTATTTGTATATATATGACAGGAGAAGGGGTACCGTGTAGTATATGTATATATATACAGGACAGGAGAAGGGGCACTGTGTAGTGTATGTATATACATGACAGGAGAAGGGGTACCTTGTAGTATATGCATATATATATAGGACAGGAGACGGGGCACTGTGTAGTGTATGTATATATATGACAGGAGAAGGGGTACCGTGTAGTGTATATATATATATATGACAGGAGAAGGGGTACCGTGTAGTGTATATATATATACAGGACAGGAGAAGGGGTACCGTGTAGTATATGCATATAT
This sequence comes from Eleutherodactylus coqui, assembly GCF_035609145.1. NCBI lineage: Eukaryota > Metazoa > Chordata > Amphibia > Anura > Eleutherodactylidae > Eleutherodactylus > Eleutherodactylus coqui. The sequence continues at coordinate 18,001,624 of NC_089839.1, read as the reverse complement.
ATATAGGACAGGAGACGGGGCATTGTGTAGTGTATGTATATATATGACAGGAGAAGGGGTACCGTGTAGTGTATATATATATAGGACAGGAGACGGGGTACTGTGTAGTGTATGTATATATATGACAGGAGAAGGGGTACCGTGTAGTGTATATATACTGTATATATATGACAGGAGAAGGGGTACCGTGTAGTGTATATATATATACAGGACAGGAGAAGGGGTACCATGTAGTGTATGTATATATATATATGACAGGAGAAGGAGTACCGTGTAGTGTATGTATATATATGACAGGATAAGGGGTACCGTGTAGTGTATATATATATAGGACAGGAGACGGGGTACTGTGTAGTGTATGTATATATATGACAGGAGAAGGGGTACCGTGTAGTGTATGTATATATATGACAGGAGAAGGGGTACCGTGTAGTGTATGTATATATAGGACAGGAGACGGGGT